>NW_022631014.1:17042506-17268045 GCF_010015895.1 Lontra canadensis | reverse complement strand
AAAAAAAAAAATAAAAAAAAAAAAAAAAAAAAAAAAAAAAAAAGAACAGACCAAACAAGTCTATAGTGACAGAAATCAGAGCAGTGGTTGCCTCTGGGGGAGGGGGCTGTACAGGTTGAGCTGTAAACTTAGGGTCCTAAGAACACATTTGAAGGACGCAGACTAACTGATTTAAAAAACTTATTATAAAGCCACAGTAACTGAGACAACATGGTATCAGTGAAAGGATAGAAACATAGATCATTGAAATAAAATTAAGACTCCAGAAATAGACACATGAATATGGCCAATTGATTTTTCACAAAGGTTCAAACCAAAGATAAATCAGTGGAGAAAGGGCAATCATTTCAACAAACAGTGCTGGAACAACTGAACATTTGCCTGCAAATAAAATAAATCGGGCCTATGTCTTGCATTATATAGAAAACGTCCCACTCAGAATAGTTCAAAAACAAAACAAAAAAATGTTTATGAATAAATTTAACCCAGAGATGGAAGATACGTACACTGCTAACTATATGATATTGATGAAAGAAATTGAGAAAGACACAAATGGAATTATAACATATGTGCAAGAATCAGAAAAATTAATACTGTTAAAACATCCTTACTACCCAAAGCAGTCGGTAGATTCAGTGTAATTCTTATCAAAATTCCCATGGTATTTCCCACAGAAATAGGAAAAAAAAAATGCTAAAATTTGTATGGAAACACAAAATTCCCAAAAGCACCCAAAACTATCTTAAGAAGAATAAAGCTGGAGGTATAACACTTCCTGATTTTAAACTATATTACAAAGCTATGGTGATCAAATCAGTGTGGTACTGGCATAAAAACTGACACATCAACCAATGGAACCATTGGAGTCAAAAGCCCAGAAATAAACCCCCACATATATAGTCAACTAATATTTGATAAGGGAACCAAGAATACTCAATATAGAAAGATAATTTAATACATTGTGTTAGGAAAATTGGATAGTCACATGCAAATGAATGAATTTGGCCCCCTATCTTATACCATTCATGAAAATTAACTTGAAGTGGACCAAAGACATAAATATAAGGCCTGAAACTGTAAAACTCCTAGGAGAATACATAGTGAAAAAACTCTTGACATTGGGCATCACAATGATTTTTTTTGGCTATGATGCAAGAAGTATGTTCAACAAAAGCAAAAATAAATGAGCAGGACTAAATCAAACTAAAAAAACTTCTGTATAGCAAAGCACCACCCAATGAAAAGGAAACTCATGGAATGGAAGAAAGTATTTGCAAACTATGTAGCTGATAATTTAATATCCAAAATGTACAAGGAACTCACAACCAAGGAGCCCAAAAAGGGGAAAAAGTAATTCCATTAAAATGGGGAGAGGCCCTGGATAGACATTTTTCCAAAGACCTACAGATGGCCAACAGGTACATGAAAAGATGCTCAACATCACTCATCACCAGGGAAATACAAATAAAAACCACAATGAGATATACCTGTCAGAGTGGTCATAATAAAAAAGACAGGAGATAACAAGTGTAGGCAGGATGTGGAGAAAAGGGAACCCTTGTGTCCTGTGTAAATTGGCCAGTCACCATGAAAACCAGTATGGAAGGGCACTTGGTTGGCACAGTCAGTTAAGGGCCGGAATCTTGGTTTCAGCTTAGGTCTGATCTCAGGATCGTGAAATCAAAACTTGCGTTGGGCTCCATGCTCAGCTCAGAGTCAGCTTGGCTTTTCTCTCTCCCTCTCCCTCTGCTCTACTTCCCCATTCTTTCTCTCTTTCTCTCTAAAAAAATAAATAAATAAATAAAATCTTAAAACAAAATGAAATAAAACCAATATGGAGATTCCTCAAAAAATTAAAACACAACTATCATATCACCCAGAAATCACACTATTGGATATATATCCAAAAAAAAAAAAATGAAATCAAGATCTAGAAGAGATATTTGCACTCACATGTTCATTGCAACATTATTCTCTGTAGCCAAGATATGGAAACAACCAAGCATCCATTAACAGATGAATGGATAATAAAAGATGTGGTATAATTGGGTAGTATTTAGCCATGAGAAAAAGGAAATTCTGATCTTTTTTTAAAAGATTTTATTTGTTTATTTGACAGAAAAAGAGCAGAAGCAGGGTCAGTGGCAAGCTGAGGAAGAGGGAGAAGCAGGCTCCCTGCATAACAGGGGGAGCCCAAGTGGGGCTTGATCCCAGGACCCTGGGACCATGACCTGAGTCAAAGGTGGACACTTAACTGACTGAGCCACCCAGGCACCCAGAAATTCTGATATTTTTGACAACAGAGTTGGGCCTTGAGGTCATTATGCTAAGTGAGATAAGTCAGAGATAAGCTGAGACCTGAGTTTTATGTTGGCTCCAAATTTCTTCTGTGGGAGTAAGGTTCAGGTACACCCCTAGCTTGCTTGGCGACACATCCTTGGTTGGCTGTCTTCCCTTCCTGTCTCACTTCCCGGCTCACCTACCAGTGTTTTCTTCACCTCCCAATTAAGCTAAGTGCTCTCCATGCACTCTGTCAGGTCCTGCTTCCGAGGCAACCCAAACTATGATTCTCCCATTTACAAATCCAAAACAGGTTGTTTCTGCTTCTTTCAAAGCACGCTGTTTATTTCCTCAGAGCACTTATCACAATATAAGATTATTGTGTTTACTAGTGTATTTTCTCTCTTCCTAACAAAGTTAAACACCCAAGTTTAGTCTGTGTCCATGTTCCTTAAGGCTTTCTCCTTAGAAGCTTTACACAGCTTTGCATACAGCAGGAGCTCAGTAAACATTGGTCAGTGAGTGGATGGAAGAGTGAATTTTAAGAAAACTGATTCAAAGCCAACAGATCTACAACCAATTTACCCAATTATGCTTCAAGGAGGATACACATAGTGTGTGTGTATACACCAAGATTGTCTGATAAATGATATCCAGGAATATCCTTCAATATCAACCGGAGGCTGGCTGATCTGAGAGCCTGGACCCAAACCACTAGATTGACTTTTTCATCATTTTAATACAAAGCTATTACCTATATTATTCCTAACACAGAGGTTTCTTGGGATTGTTATATTACTGTGTGTATGACACTGCCTTGAAAAGCATTGAACATTCCCTCCTCCAGCAGATACCGTTCACATCTACACATGACTATGTCTTTGACAAAGTCAAAGGCATCCTTAAGGACATCATATCTACAATCATAACCAGCTTTCCAGCAGAGATCCCTGTTTTGGGGTAGAGCACCTGGACACCTGCAAGGAAAAAAGTCAGTGGGATGTTTTCAGGATGCTGGCCAGGTGGTTTGGAAAGTCATGTTGCTTAATGACAAGGAGGCTGGTCACAGTTAAAGCAATTAAGGAATAGCTGAGTTGTGAAGTTACAGACCCAGATGGATGAAGCTTGCAAAGGTGGCAAGGACAGGAGTCCAGCTCAGTTCATTGGCTAACTGGTTCCCACCATGTTTCCCTAGGTTACTCTCTCCTTTTCTTTCAGGACCCCAACAACAAATCCCAACAAATACCCCTATCTTCATTTAGAGCAACTTTTGCTTTCTTCCCTATTTCTTAATACTTTCCAATACCCATCCCCACAGATCCTCCTCTCTGACATGGCTCTGTGAGTTGAGGCCCCCAAAAGCAGAGTCTGAGACAGGAATTCACATGCACAGTATTTATCCGGGATGTGCTCTCACGGGAAACTTGAAAGCGAAAGAGAGAAGCAGATAAGGTGGACGGAGGGCCTGAGAAGGAACATGATCTCAGCTGGGGCCCAGCTTCCCCCTGACCCACTGGAAGCTCAGGAGTATGAACTGCACTGCAGAGTTGGTCCCATTTTGAGAGAAATCCCTTTGTCAGTCGGTCATTGTTTTGAGGCTGTTCTGGGCAGGGGGCTGTAACCTTATAATAAGGCAGCTCCCCTCTGGCTGAGGGCATCATTTTGGAGAAGAAGCAGCTGTGGGTCATTAAAAGAAGCTTACACTCACACTACTGAGGTGACAGGGGCACCAACTGAATAATGGGATCTGAGTGGGTATCAAGAACAGTTAAAACAGGGGTATTGAGTTACCCTGCAAAATGGAGGTACTAAAGAGGACTTAGGTCTTGGAGCTTCTAATGTGCTTATTTGTAATTATGCATCCCATTTTTTTGCATGGCTTTTGATGAATGGATTAAAAGCAATGCTTATTCTACATTCTCCCTAGGAAGAATCCTATGCCATCCTTCTCCTATACTAACTTCTATAACTATGCATTTGTCACTCATGTCAAAAACAAAAACTGCCTGAAACTTAGGTCTAACCATGTCTCATCCTAACTAATATTAGCTGAGTGCTTACTACATGCTTGACACTGATCTAAGACCTTTATAGATGTTACATCACCTAGCTCTTACACAAACAGAGGAGATACTACTAGTCCCAAAGTAAACTGCTCTGGAACAAAGAAAAAGAGGTAAGACTTCCAACCATTTTTTCTAAAAGCCAACATAACTCAGATATCCAAACCAGACAAAGAGCACATGCAAGAAAGAAGGAAGGAAGGAAGGAAGGGAGAAAGGAAGGAAAGAAGGAATTTCACTTATAAACAGTGACAAAATCCTACAGGTAGGAAAATTTTAAAAATCCTGTTATCACTGTAACTATACAACAAATACATGTAATATAACTAATACCCAATACAATTAGACAAGAGAAAGAGCAAGAGGTATAAATCAGAGGATATTAGAAAGGCATAGGAAAAAATATTATTAATATGTAGATCATATAATTTTATATCTGAGAATTTTAGAGAATCCATTGTATTGTACAGTTCAATCTTTTGATTGAACTGTACAATATCTTTTCCCTTAAAGCCATTTTTCCCCCTAATCTAGATTTTCTTTTATTTCCCTTAATTTAAGCTTTATAGTTCTGGTGGTTTTATGTGGTTGAATTAGAGTCTTTGGATCAAGCAGCAAAGAAAGCAGTGAGTTTTCAAGTAAAATGCTTCATGGCAAGAATATTACTCACTCTGCTGAGAGGGGGGTATCCGAAGCCTCAAGTTAACTGATCTATGCTCTACATTTCAAACTATTTCTGTGATTGATAGATATTTTAGATTAATTTACACATTAGTAAAATACAGAATTGCTACATGTGTCCCTTTCTGTAAATAGGGCCAAAGTAGATTTTTTTTTTTTTGACTGCTGAAAGGAAAAAAGAGGAGAAATTGTATACTAGCTTCAGTTACTGTGATTTTGATGGTAATGTCAACTCCCTAATACATTAAATTGCAAAGATTTTGAAGGAAATATACATCTCAGCTGGGAAGCCTAAAGTAGGACTAAACAGAAGGAGTGTGGGATGGTAAGGAAGCAAGTAATCTTGCAGGGTATTTTCAATTCTAAAAAAAAAAATTTTTTTTTGAAAGTAAGCTTTGCCACAACAGGAAATATTAAAACTATTCTAAATGCCCATTAAACATATCATCAAACTGTCTGAGCAAAGCTGGAATTTCTTCCTGGGAAGCAGCAATATTTCCACAAAACAAAAATGTAAATTTTTTTGCCCAATAACTCCTTAATACTGAACATTTGAAATTAATTACAAGCACAATAGAAGAGATTATTAAAAAAATGGAAAGTATCAGGGTGTGAGACTATTTTCCTGGTTCCTCCACTTGTTGGCTTTGTGAGCCTAGAAAAGTTACTTAACTTCCCTGAACCCATAGTTTGCGTTTTTAAATGAAAAGAATAAATATAGTATGCTACTTCTGGTGTAAAGAAGATAATGAAATAATACACTATGTATGTATCTATGTATGTTTATTTTTACAAAGAGAAACACAGGAAGGATTGCTGGGAGAGAGTCATTGAGAGGACGTGAGGCCTAGATGACCCAGAAGCTGGTTGGTGGCAGTCAGATGTTCCTCACCCCATCCCCTGTCCTTGGTAGGTGCACTCTCCCCAGCCTTCCCACAGTGGGAGCTGTTTTCCAGGATGCAGCCTTCGGATAGTGCTGCGGTGCTGAGACCATCTGCATGGTCTTTGTGACTCAATGCTGTGAGGCCTCTATATCACGTTTAAGATTCTGGTGGGGAGGCAAAGGATCTACTTGTCTTGCTGCCACCCAGGACAAGTCTCATAAGTAAGTGAGTTCCCTTTGCTTCTTACACCTGCCACCTACCAATCTGACATGGTCTGCTTCTTTCTTCAGTTTCTCCTTGCCCTCCCTGTATGGAGCCCGCTTTATGAACCAACAAGGATAAACTAAAAACTAACAGGACTGTTTACCTAAAGGAGGTGGATGGGAATGGGCTGGAAGGGTTGGGGGTAATAACTCACACTCCTCTGAGTATTGGGTTTTGGATAGTTTTGACTTTTGCAATCATGGTCGTGTTTTATATAACTAAAAGTAAAATTAAAAGGTTACCAAGGATAAGAAGGGAAACCCTAAAATAGGATACAAACAAAACCAAGTATATTTAATTATACTTCAAGTGAATAACATAACCAAACTGAAGGGGGAAATAAAAAGAAATAACCCTTGTAACATTTCAACAAAGTATTTTGACTATATACCTTCAAACTAAAATAAAAAAGAAACATATAAATATTGAATTCTACTTAGTAGGGTGTTTTTTTCCTCCACCATTGTGTGTTTTAGCAATTCTAAAACTACTTTTTATACATTCTAAGATTGAGCAAACAAGTAAATATATTAAAGGATGGGGAAGCTAAAATCAAAGCTGTGGCTTTGAACTAGAGTTGAAAGTATCAGCATAAACTCATGGTTTCTGATATAGAGATAGTCAGATTGATTGATAGAGAGAGAGAAAGAGAGAAATGTGTATATTTACATGTACATACATATATTTCCTAGTCTGCACACTATGAGTCTGGAAGCCATGATACAACAGTAGTAGTGAGTGCATCTAATGCCCAGATTGTAATTTCTTTTTCTTTTTCTAAGATTTTATTTATTTGAAAGATTGAAAGAGAGAGAGAGAGAGGGAGCACTTGAGCAGGAGGGGAGGGGAAGAGAGAGAAGCAGACAACCTGCTGAGTAGGGAGCCCAATGCGGACTTGATCCCAGGACCCTGAGATCATGACCTGAGCTGGTAGGCAGACAGTTAAGAGACTGAGCCACCCAGGCACCCTATAGTTTCCATATATTATATTCTAATTAAAGAAACCACAAGTCCTTAGAGAAATGGCTGATTCCAGGGCTGAGGGTAGAAGAGTAAAAGATAAACCTTGAAATTTTTTTTTTGTGCCATGTGAAAAGGACATAAGAGCTAAGTTAAAAGAGTACATGTGACCAAATAGGGGACAACATGAGTACCAAACAGAATAATGGTAATAATAAATTAGAACACACAAATTAGAAAAGAATCCATAAGTCCATAATGATACTCCAAAATAGAGATAAACAAGGAAAGACCTTTTCTTTAGAATAGAAATCTAGCTAATGGATGTAGAAAAAAATAATAGAAATTAGTGAGGAAAATTACCATCTTCCAATCTCAATGTAGTAATTGATTCAGGCAAAAGTTATCAATGGATTCTAACATCATTAGTTGATAAGTTATTTGGAAACAGAATATTCAAGTGGTTTCAAATGATCTTTCTGTAAATTATTCATTTGCAAAGGGAAAAATTAACCTTTGCAATGGGAGATACAAGGATAGTACTTTTGCTTAAGAGAGATACTTACAGCAACCAACATCAAATAACATACATAAAAGAACAAGGAATAGGAGAGAGGCCAGCTCTCTCATCTAACGTGCAAGATTATAATATAGAACTTTGTCATTATAGCAATACAAGAAATAGGAATATGAGATGCAAATATTGTTCTGAAAAGATTAAACTCTTTGTGTAGGTGATATGGCTACATGCCTAGAAATTCAGGATAATCAAATGAAAAGTTATTTTAACCAACAAAACAATTCAATAAGGTAGTCAAAAACATAAAAAACAATTTCAAAATTCATTTTCTATATACTGGAAAATATTCATAGAGAAAGACTGATTCACAAAAAAACCCACAAACTAACAAATGGCACTCAGTATGTGCAAGACTTGCATGAAGGAAACTGTCCAATGATCCAGGACATAGATCATAATCATCGCAATGGGACAAACCGATAATGTAAAATTAACCATTCTTTCCAAATTATTCCATGATTTAATTCAATGCAATGTTAATCAAAGTTCTCAAAGTCCTTATTTTAATTTTCCAAGTTTGTTTTATCAAGTGACAAAATTAAAAAGATTGCCAAATATTTTTGAACTGCTTTAGGGATATGAAATTTATAAACAAAAAGTTAAGTGTTGTTGAAGTGTACACCTCAGTGGTTTTTAGTATTTACAGAGTTGTGCAATCATCATCAACATCTAAATTTAGGATATTCTCATCTCAAACAGAAAATCTATTTTCAGCTTCATTTTTAAGTGATAGCTTTATTAAGATATAATTCACATAACCATAAAATTCATCTTTTTAAAAAATCAATTCAGTGATTTTTTTAATGTGTGACAAGGTTGTACACAGATTACCACTAATTTCAAAACAGTTTCATCACTCTAGAGAGAAACCTCAAATCTTTTAGCAGTCACTTCTTACTCATTCCTCTCTCCACCCCTGGCAACCACAAATCTATTCTCTGTCTCTATGGATTTGCCTATTCTGGACACTTCCCTATAAATGGAATCACAGTATGTGCCTTTTTGTGTCTGGTTTCTTTAGAGGAAAGAAGAAATGGAAGAAGTTTTGCCTGATATCAAGACATACTGTTAAATAACCACTAAAATGGTATAGAATTTTGATAGAAATAGAAAAGCATATCCCTGATGATTAGTGATGTTGAGCATCTTTTCATGTGTCTGTTGGCCACCTGTATGTCTCCTTGAAAAAATGTCTATTCAGGTCCTCTGGTTGCCGGGGAGAGGGGGTATGGGGGATGATGGATGAAATAGATAAAGGGAATTTAGAGTACACATATCTTTATGAGCACTGAGTAATGTATAGAGTTGCTGAATCATGATATTGTAGACCTGAAACTAATATAAC
Organism: Lontra canadensis; assembly: GCF_010015895.1. Classification (NCBI taxonomy): domain Eukaryota; kingdom Metazoa; phylum Chordata; class Mammalia; order Carnivora; family Mustelidae; genus Lontra; species Lontra canadensis. The sequence goes on along the minus strand of NW_022631014.1, from coordinate 17,258,988 downwards.
GCTGTATGTCAATATACTTGAAGAAAGAAAAAGAGTGAAAGAAAGAAAGAAAGAGAAAGATGGAAAGAAGGGGACAGAGAGACAAGGAAGGAAGGAAGGAAGGGAGTGAGGGAGGAAAGAAAGAAAGAAAGAAAGAAAGAAAGAAAGAAAGAAAGAAAGAAAGAAAGAAAGGCAGGCATATAATGATTCTCTTTCTCTCTCTCACACACACATACACAAACACCCATACACAAAAGATACCACCACTTAACACATGATAATGGTGACAATTCAATCCAGTCAGAATGTTAATAAGTGATGTTAGGACAAATAAAAGCAAATATGGAAGAAACAAATTTAGAGCCTTCTCTCATGTCACACACAAATTTGAATTGCTAAAAATACTTAAATGACAAAAATCTTCAGGGAAGTACTATTATTATTAGGGTGGCAGCAAACCTTCTTTTACAAGATGTAAAACATAGAAGACATATGTAAAAGGTTGACAAATTTGAAAACACCAAAATTCTATTTTATTCTATATTATTATTATTTTATTTTTATTTTATTCTATTATTATTATTATTCTATATCTATTGTAATAAACAATAGTCCAAAAAATAAAATATTCATTAAAGCCATACTGACATAAGTGAATGACTGAAGAATGAAGAAAAATATATGGAGGAGAAGAGATAAACCTTCTTTACAGAAGAATTTCAGATAAGAAATGTAGATTCTTTTCTCAGTTGCAGGAGGTGGAGCCTAATTTCCTTCCCCTTAAGTATAAGCTGGATTTAGTGATTTGCTTCAAACAAATAGGGAATGGAAAGGAAAAATAATGACTTTACAGTGGAGAAATTTGGCAGACACCATCTTAAATGAGTGATTAAGGCTGAGGTTACTAGTGGTAAGTCATGTAGATATCATGTACCCCCAATATGATGTGGTGAGAAGGGCAATTAACCTCCAAGGTTTTCTTCCTCCAAATCCATAACCCCAGTCAGATAATGAGAAAATATCATATAAACCCAAACTGAGAATATTCTACAAAATACAGATAAGTACTCACCAAAAGTGTCAATGTCATGAAAAATAAAGGAGTGAGAAATTGTCACAGATTGGAGGCAACAACAGAAACATAATGACCACTGCATCAGGGTGTCCTGGATGAGATCTGGGACCAGAAAAAAGACATTAGTGAGAAATTTGGTGGAATCTGAATAAAGTCTACAAATTAGTTAGTACTATCAAATCACTGTTAATTTCTTATTTTGACAAAAGCACAATGATTGCCTAAGATATTAACATTAGGAGAAGGTGGGTAAATGGTATACAGGAACTCTTTGTTCTATCTTTACCACTTGTTTGTAAATTTAAAATTATTTCAAGATTTTAAAACGTTTAAAAACTTGATAATAATGAAAAATCCCCACCACAAACAAAGACAGTATTACAACAACAGAATGGAAAGTAAATTTTATATCTTTAAATTGAAATACATAAATGCTCCTATAAATCACAAAGAGAAAGGCAAACAATCTGGTATAGAACTGGACAAAGAATATGAAATGGAAAACAAACACAGAAGGAGAAATTCCTATGACCAATATGTCTATGAGAAGACTCTAAGTAATCAGAAAAAGGCAAATCAAAATAACAAGTTGTGGCATATATCAATATAGATTGCAAAAAAATTAAAAGGAATGCTAAAAACAGGGAATGGGGACTGAAGGGCCTGGGAACTTACTTTATACAGTTGATGGGAATGAAAATTGGTGTAGCATTTTTTTTAAAAGATTCTATTCATTTATTTGACAAAGAGAGATCACAAGCAGGCAGAGAGGCAGGCAAAGAGAGAGAGGGAAGCAGGCTCCCTGCTGAGCAGAGAGCCTGATGCGTGGCTTGATCCCAGGACCCTGGGATCATGACTTGAGCCAAAGGCAGAGGTTTAACCCACTGAACCACCCAGGTGCCCCCGTAATATTTTTTGAAGGCAATTTGGCAACATCTATCAAGGTTTTAACTTGGGATATTCTTTATTGCACAACTCAACATTGGAAAAATATTCTAGAGAAATGCTCTCTCTCATGCACAAGTGTATATGCACAAGGATACTAGTTAAAGTTTGGTTCAGAAAATTATACACTCTGAATGTCCACAAAAGAAAATATTCAGAAAATTTATAATAATGTAAAAGTCTAAAGGGTAGAATTTAAAATAAATAAGTGTATGAATATATGAAATACTATGTGTAAAGGAAGGAAAGAAATAGATGGTAGATGACAGATAGATGATAGATAAATTTAGATAAATGATAGATCCATGATAAGAAAGTGCTTATTTTTTTAAAGATTCTACTTATTTATTTATCTGATGGAGAGAGAGAGAATAAGCAAGGGGAGCGGCAGAAGCAGAGGGAAAAGGAGGCTCAGCAGGGAGCCCGACACCAGGCTCCATCTCACGTCCCCAGGATCATAACCTAAGCCAAACCAGACACTTAACCTATTGAACTACCCAGGTGCCCCTCGGTTTGTGCTTTTGCCTCCTCTTCCTTTAACATGATTATTGTCCCTGTGATTTCAGAGATATAAGCAACAAGAAGGTTGAGTGATATAAATAATATACTTATTTTATGTGAAACTATTCTTAACCAATATCTGAACTTTTTAACTCCAAGAAAAGCAATGTCTCCTTGTCTTTAATGATCTTGAAATAGAAAGAATATATCATTGTTATTTTCACCTTAAAGGAAATCAAAGATTCTTGCATTCTGAGTGAGTGATGTTAATGCTTTTGTGTATCTGTTTGGTGTTGTGTGGATATGTACTCACTGTTTTGCATAGGTGTGTCCCTGGACTTATATCTGGTAATTTGTGTGTTTAAGTGTGTTTGTGTGTCTGTGTTTCAAAAAGGTGCTGCTTCTCACCAATCCAAGAATTGTACAAATCCTCTGCCATCCTTCGCTCCCTGGTCCTCTTTCTCCACCCATGACAGCTATGTTGGCATATGAATGTATATGTTCTGGCCAAATGATTCTGTCCAAATGGCAACATTAATTTTTTTGAGGGGGTATGTGCCAAACTCTACCAAAGGGAAAGGGGAAAGAATGTTTTCATTCCCTATCTATAGCCACTATCCAGGCCAGGCTCAATTTAAAACATTTTATTCTCCCTACAATCAGGAAAAAAATCTTTGTCAGATAATGTATCTCACTTAGAGATTTTAAAAATATAGCAATTAAGCCCATACCAGGGGATACTATTCAGCAATAAAGTGGCCCCAGCTTCTGATATTGACTGCCACATGAATAAACCTCAAAAACATTATGTTAATGGAAGAAGCCAAATGTCAAACACCACATATTCTGATTCCATTTACACTAACTGTCCAGAAATGACAAATCTATAGAAACAGAAAGTAGATCAGTATTGCATGAGGCTCAGGGGTGAGAACAGCGACTGTTTGCAAATGAGCAGGATAGTTCTTTTGGGGTGATAAAAATATTGTAAGACTGGATGGTGGTGAGGTTTGCACAGCTTTATAAATTTACTAAAACTCGCTACACACTTACAATGGGTGAATGCGATGCTATGTACACTATACCTCAATAAAGCAGTTAAAGACTGATATAATCAGACTGTGCTGAATTTACATTGCTAGGGTCTATGATACTCAGGGCCTCACTGAGACCTACAACTAGATTACATCCCATATCCACCCAATGAGAGTTGCTGTAGTTTCTCATTGGATGACTTACTCATTCATTGGAAAGTGCTCAAAGGCAACAGTGGCAGCTGGTTGTCTTCGGCCATGGGCACATGAAAGTCCTTGCCTTCACACACTACCTCCTCCAATCCCTTACATGCACCAATCAATATGCAGCCAAACGACTGAAAGAGAGGACCTGCCATCAGTGTCAATATACAAAGAGGCTTGGACAAGGTAGGCAAAAGCACGGTTTAGGATAATCATTCATATTGTTATTGGGCAAAGAGCAATCTCAGTTAGAATTGTCCAATTTATAAATCATATAACAAGCAGGAACATCAACAAAACTAAGGACTAGGCGAAAAATGGCAGACGAGTAAGAGACCTAAATATCGCCAGGTCCCAGGAGTTCAACTAGATAGCTATCAAACCATTCTGAACAGCTACAAACTCAACAGGAGAGAGAAGAGAAGAGCAACAATTCTAAGAACAGAAAATTGACCACTTTCTCGAAGGTAGGATGTGCAGAGAAGTGAATCCAAGGCAACATTCAGGAAGATAGACTGTGGGGGGAGGGGCCGGCTCCTGGCAAGTGAGAGAGCAGCAGAGCACAAAATTGGAACTTTTAGATGTCTTCTCCACTGAGGGACATTGCTCCAGAGGCTAAACAGGACTTGGAGCCCTCGCAGGGACAGTGTGGTCTCAGGTCCCTTGGGGTCACAGAAAGACTCGAGGTGTCTGTGTGTGGCAGAGCTCCCAGGTATTGGAGTGGAGAAGTCAGCTGCAGAGACAAAGCCGAGGAGGGGCTGTTAGCTCGGGGTTACCTTAAACCGTGATCTGAGGCACAGCTGGGGCACTGTTCTTCGGGCAGGGACACAACAAGCGGTAGATCTGGGGAGACTCACCTTCCTCCTCTGAGAGGAGTGGCATGGGAGCACACAGCAGCAATCTGCTGGGTTTGGAGATTCCAAAGGGCACTATGCATCAGAGATAGAAACACTCAGTCACGGGCTGGTGAGCTCGAAGTGTGGCCAGAGACTAAGGAGACGGGAGTGACTGACAGCTTTTCTCTGAGGGTGCACTGGGGAGTGGGCCCTAAGCTCTTGACTCCTCGGGCACCAGAGATTGGGAGGCCGCCATTTTCATTCTTCTCCTCCAAAGCTCTACAGAAAGTGTTCAGGCAACAAAGGCTCCCGAGAGCAAAACAAAGCAGATTACTTAGCCTGGTCCCTGGCAAGGGTGGTGCAATTCTGCCTCAGGCAAAGACATTTGAGAATCACTACAACAAGCCCCTCCTGCAGAGGATCAGCAAGGACATCCAGCCAAGATCAAGTTCACCAGTCGATGAGAATTGCAGAACTCCAGAGATAGGGCAAAGCAAAACATAGAAATCATGGTTTTTTTTCCCACGATCTTTTAGTCTTTCAAAGTTAAATTTTTTTAATTTTATTTTTTTCCTGCTATTTTTTAAAATGTTTGCTCTTGCCTATTTTAACATTTTTAAACTATTTTATCTTATCAATACCTTTTTAAAAATCATTTTGAATTTTCATTGGTATAATCATATTTTATCATTTCATTATATTTAACCTTATTCTTTGTATACATTTAGGTTTTGTTTTGTTTTTTTCCTAAAAAGCTTTGGGATACAATTCTATCTAATAGATCAAAATATACCCTAAATCTAGCACATGGCTTTGTTCTAATTTCCAGCCTAATCACATTCTTTCCTCTTTTGTTCTTTTCTTTTTTCAAACAACTTCTTATCTTATCAATTCCTTTTTTAGAATCTTCTTTAATTTTCATCTTTACAGTCATATTCCATCCCTTCTTCATGTTTACCCTTATTTTTGTATGTATATAAGATTTTCTTTCTTTAAAATTTTGGGAGGTAGTTTCTTATAACAGACTAAAATGAACCCAAAATCAAATATGTAGCTCTGTTCTATTCACCAGTCATATATATATATATATATATATTTTTTTTTTTTTTTCTTTTATTCCCACTTTCTTCTCCCCCTGGTTTCAGGTCTCTTCTGATTTGGTTAGTGTATATCTTTCTGGGGTTGTTGCTACCCTTTTAGTATTTTGTTCTCTCATTCATATATTCTTATCTGGATAAAAGGACAAGGTGGAAAACTTACTACCAAAAAAAAAAAAAAAAGAACAAGAGACAGTACTGATGGCTAGGGATCTGATCAATATGGACATTAGTAATATGTCAAAACTAGAGTTCAGAATGTTGATTATCAAGGTGTTAGCTGGGCTTGAAAAAAAGCATGAAAGATATTAGAGAATCCCTTTCTGGAGAAATAGAATCCCTTTCTGGAGAAATAAAAGAACTAAAATTTAATGAAGTTGAAATCAAAAAAGCTATTAACAAGGTGCAATAAAAAATGTAGGCTCTTACTGCTAAGATAAATAAGGCAGAAGAGAGAATTAATTATATAGAAGACCAAATGATGGAGAATAAAGAAGCTGAGCAAGAGAGACAAACAACTATCGGATGATGAGGGGAGAATTCGAGAGATAAGTGACACCATAAGATGAAACAATATTAAAATAATTGGGATCCCAGAAGAAGAAAGAGAGATGGGGCAGAAGTTATATTAGAGCAAATTATAGCAGAGAATTTCCCTAATTTGGTGATGTGAACAAGCATCAAAATCCAGGAGGCACAGAGAACTCCCCTCAAAATCAATAAAAATAGGTCCACACACCATCATCTACTAGTAAAACTTACATGTCTCAGTGACAAAAAGAAAATCCTGAAAGCAGCTCAGAACAAGAAGTCTGTGACATACAATGGTTGAAATATCAGACTGGCAGCAGACCTATCCACAGAGACCTGGCAGGCCAGAAAGGACTGGCATGATATATTCAGAGCACTAAATAAGAAAAATATGCAGCCAAGAATATTATATCCTGCTAGGCTGTCATTAAAAATAGAAGGATAGATTAAAAAGCTTCCAGCACACAAAACAAAACAAAAAACTAAAAGAATTTGCAAACACCAAACCAGCCCCACAGGAAATATTGAAAGGGGTCCTCTAAGCAAAGACAGAGCCTAAAAGTAACAGACCAGAAAGGAACAGAGACAATATACAGTAACAGTCACCGTACAGGCAATACAATGGCACTAAATTCATATCTCTCAATAGTTACCCCGAATCTAAATGGGCTAAATGCCCCAATCAAAAGACATAGGGTATCAGAATGGATAAAAAAAAACTAAACCCATCAATATGCTGTCTAAAAGAAACTCATTTTAAACCCAAAGACACCTCCAGATTTAAAGTGAGGGGGTGGAAAACACTTTATCATGCTAATAGATATCAAAGAAAGCTGGGGTGGTAATCTTTATATCAGATAAATTAGATTTTAAGTCAAAGACTGTAATAAGAGATGAGGAAGGACACTATATCATAATTAAAGGGTCTGTCCAACAAGAAGGTCTAACAATTTTAAATATCTATTCCCCTAACATGGGAGCCTCCAATTATATAAACCAATTAATAACAAAATCAAAGAAACACATCAACAATAATACAGTAATAGTAGGGGACTTTAGCACCCTCTCACTGAAATGGACAGATCATCTAAGCAAAAGATCAACAAGGAAATAAAGGTTTTAAATGACACACTGGACCAATGGACATCACAGATATATTTAGAACATTCCATCCCAAAACAACAGAATACACTTTCTTCTCTAATGCACATGGAACATTCTCCAGAATAGATTATATCCTGGGTCACAAATCAGGTCTCAACCAGTACCAAAAGATTGGGATCATTCCCTGCATATTTTCAGACCACAATGCTTTGAAACAAGAACTCAATCACAAAAGGAAAGTTGGAAAGAACTCAAATACATGGAGGCTAAAGAATGAATGGGTCAACCAGGAAATTAAAGAAGAATTTTAAAAATTCATAGAAACAAATGAAAATGAAAACACAACTATTCAAAATCTTTGGGAAAAAGCAAAGGCCATCCTGAGAGGAAAGTATATAGGAATACAAGCCTTTCTCAAGAAACAAGAAAGCTTTCAAGTACACAACCTAACCATAGACCTAAAAAGGCTGGAGAAAGATCAGCAAAGAAAGCCTAAACTCAGCAGGAGAAGAGAAATAATAAAGATCAGAGCAGAAATCAATGAAATAGAAACCAAAAGAATGGTAGAACAAATCAACCAAACTAGGAGCTGGTTCTCTGAAAGAATTAATAAAATTGATAAGCCCCTGGCCAGACTTATCAAAAAGAAAAAAGAAATGACCCAAATTAATAAAATCCTGAATGAAATAGGAGAGATCACAACCAACAACAAAGAAATACAAACAATTATAAGAACACATTATGTGCAACTATATGCCAGAAAATTTGACAATCTGGATTCCTAGAGACATATAAACTACCTGAACCAGAAAGAAATAGAAAAACCTGAACAGACCCATAACCAGTAAGGAGATTGAAGCAGTCATCAAAAATCTCCCAATAAACACAAGCCCAGGGCCAGATGGCTTCCCAGGGGAATTCTACCAAATATTTAAAGAAGAATTAATACTTACTCTTCTGAAACTGTTCCAAAAAATAGGAAGGAAAGGAAAACTTCCAAGCTCATTTTATGAGACCAACATAACCTTGATCCCAAAACTGGACAAAGATCCCATCAAAAAGAAGAATTACAGACCAAAATCCTTGATGAACACGGATGCAAAAATTCTCACCAAAATACTAGCCATAGGATCTAACAGTACATTAAAAGGACTATTCACTACTACCAAGTGGGATTCATTCCTGGGCTGCAAGTTTGGTTCAACATCTGCAAATCAATCAATATGATCCAATACTTTAAGAAAAGAAAGAACAAGAACTATATGATACTCTCAATAGATGCTGAAAAAGTATTTGACAAAGTACAGCATCCTTCCTTGATCAAAACCCTTCAAAGTGTAGGGATAGAGGGTACATACCTCAATATCATCAAAGCCATCTATGAAAAACCCACAGTGAATATTATTCTCAATGGGTCAGGAACATGGCAGGGATGTCCACTATCACCACTGCTATTCAACATGGTACTAGAAGTCCTAACCTCAGCAATCAGACAACAAAAAGAAATTAAAGGCATCAGAAGCAGCAAAGAAGAAGTCAAACTCTCCCTCTTTGCAGATGATATGATATGTTATGTGGAAAACCCAAAAGACACTCCAAAACTGCTAGAACTCATACAGGAATTCAGTAATGTGTCAGGATACAAAATCAATGCACAGAAATCAGTTGTATTTCTATACACCAACAGCAAGGCAGAAGAAAAAGAAATTAAGGAGTTGATCCCATTTACAATTGCACCCAAAACCATAAGATACCTACGAATAAACCTAACCAAAGAGGCAAAGGATCTGTACTCAGAAAACTATAAAGTACTCATGAAAGAAATTGAGGAAGACACAAAGAAATGGAAAAACATTCCATGATCATGGATTGGAAGAACAAATATTGTAAAAATATCTATGCTACCTAAAGCAATCTACGCATTTAATGCAATCCCTATCAAAAGACCATCAATTTTTTTCAAACAAATGGAACAAATAATCCTAAAATCTATATGGAACCAGAAAAGACCCTGAATAGCCAGAGGAATATTGAAAAAGAAAACCAAAGTTGACAGCATCACAATTACAGACTTCAAGCTCTATTACAAAACTGTGATCATGGAGACAGTATGGTACTAGCACAAAACAGACACATAGATCAATGGATCAATGGTGTTGGGAAAATTGGACAGCCACATGCAGAAGAATGAAACTGGACCATTTCCTCACACCACACACAAAAATAGACTCAAAATGGATGAAAGCCTCAATGTGTGATAGGAATCAATCAAAATCCTTGAGGAGCAGCAACCTTTTCAATCTCAGCTGCAGCAACTTCTTCCTAGAAATATCACCAAAAGCAAGGGAAGCGAGGGCAAAATGAACTATTGGGATTTCATCAAGATCAAAAGCTTTTGCACAGCAAAGGAAACAGTCAACAAAATCAAAAGACAACCAACTGAATGGTAGAAGATATTTGCAAATAACATATCAGATAAAGGGCTGGTTTCCAAAATCTATAAAGAACTTATCAAACCCAACACCCAAAGAACAAATAATCCAATCATGAAATGGGCAGAGGACATGAACAGACATTCCTCAGAGAAGACATCCAGATGGCCAACAGACACATGAAAAAGTGCTCCATATCACTCAGCATCAGGGAAATACAAATCAAAATACAAATACAAAATACAAATAAAAAAAAAATCACAGTGAGATACCATCTCACACCAGTCAGAATGGCAAAAATTAACAAGCCAGGATATGATAGATGTTCGTGAGGATGCAGAGAAAGGGGAACCCTCCTACACTGCTGGTGGGAATGCAAGCTGGTGCAGCCACTCTGGAAAACAGTATGGAGGTTCCTCAAAAAGTTGAAAATAGAGCTACCCTATGATCCAGCAATTGCACTACTGGGTATTTACCCTAAAGATACAAATGTAGTGATCCAAAGGGCCACATGCACCCAAATGTTTATAGTAGCAATGTCCACAATAGCCAAACTGTGGAAAGAACCTAGATGTCCATCAACAGATGAATGGATAAAGAAGATGTAGTATATATACACAATGGAATACTATGCAGCCATCAAAAAAGAGAAATCTTGACATTTGCAATGACATGGATGGAATTAGAGGGTATTAATGCTAAGCAAAATAAGTCAATCAGAGAAAGACAATTATCATATGATCTCTCTGATATGAGGAATTTGAGAGGCAGGGCAGGGGCTTCATGAGGGGTAAGGAGGGAAAAAAATGAAACAAGATGAGATCAGGAGGGAGACAAACCATAAGGTACTCTTAGTTTCGTGAAACAAACTGAGGGTCGCTGGGGGTGTGGAGGGATAGGGATAGGGTGGCTGTGTTATGGACATTGGAGAAGGTATGTGCTATGGTGAGTGCTGTGAAATGTGTAAGACTGATGATTCACAGACCTGTACCCCTGGGGCAAATAATACATTACATGTTAATAAAAAAATTTTAAATAAAACAACAACAACAATAAAAACCCTAAGGACTAAACAGCTTGCAAAAGAAAGATGGAGGAAAATACACAGATTATTGAATCAGATCCCACACCTCTGATCACAGAGGCAGAGCCATGGCCCAAGCTGAGCCATTCTGTCCTTTATCTTTTGGCCACACACACTGCTATAGGAACAGGAATGTAACCAGGCTATCTCCTAAGACATTTCTCACAGAGGTAAAGTTTTTCTTCCAAAATGAATGATTTGAGGAAAGGCCCATAAGGACCGGGTATGCCATGAGAAAGAAGGAAACCACTACAATGAGAATAGAGGCAGAAGACAGAGGGGCTACTGATGGCATCATGCTCCTAAAGCCAGCTTCAACCCTGCTCTTCTACAATTAGGTTCTGTGAGCCAGCAGATTTCCCATTTGTACTTAAACTGGTTTGAGGTGGATTTCCATCAGTCGTAACCAGAACATTTTTTAATATAAACTCACATTGGAAAAAGAATCAAAGAGAACAGGGACTCAATGAAATAGAAGTTAAAGAGGAGACACAGTATTTCAAAGAAGCAATAAAGCCACAGAATGGGATGTGGGGGTAGTTAGTGGAACAAAATAAAGACAGCAGAGAAATCTAATACCATCTCAAAACTAAAAATTCAAACTAAAATCAGCAAGAAGTAGAATGGACCACGCAGGAAATTGTATCAGGGATATAGAGTGCAGCTTTGAGGGTGAAAAAAATCACAGAGAAAAATCACAGAAGGATGAATAAAGCACTTTTTTCCCCCAAGACTAAAAGGATGTTCTGTCCCTGCAGAATGAAGGGATCCATAGATTCCGAGAGAAGAAGGGATGGAGCCATCACCAACCTTTACAGTCCAACATTCAAAAAAGAGCAGTATACTTACAAAGGAAAGGGAACTAGATGGGCCTCAGAAGAGCACAGAACAACATATATGATTGCAGAAGATAAAAGAATATGCACCAAACATTCTATACCAACTGTCATCTACATGACAAGAAGGTATAATGGAATTTAAAATGACATGCATAGCATTGATCATATACTTTTTGCTTCTTTTTTTAAATCTTGAGTTTATGACTGGCTAACTGAAAGTGTGCTATATTTGGATGTAGACACATACCTGGTAGTTGTAGCCTAACACCAGTCAGCCCTGTGAAGTTGGTCCTGGAATGTACTTTGGTGTATGAATGTATTCAGGGATTGATGCCATGAAGAAACAAGTGAGAGGTAAATGTGTATGAACATGGGTCATACATGCTCTAAAAGTCTGATCCAGAGAAATTTAAAGAACACAGAAATTTCAAAGGCATTAGGCCACAGAACTTACCTGCTAATCTTCCATCTATGCTCATGGGTTTATTCAAGAGCTTGACCTAACTGACCATCTTTGACACGAGGCATGGGGTGGGGGCACTAAACCCTTCAAGCATCCTTGGCAGTCCATGGTTGTCTGATAATTCCAGAGCACACAGTTGGAGATCCAGATTTGCCCATCAACCCCACCCTAGCTGAGTAATTACTGGATTCAACAATGGCTAGGTGCCAAGACTAGATTCGAAAAGACACAATTCCCCAAGATTGTGGAATTCCAACAAAAGGAGTAACCTGCTAGAAAAACAGGAAAAGTAGAATGAAATCGTAGTTGGGGCCTTATTATGATTTCAACAAATTGTATCCCAATAAATGTATCTGTGCTCCAAAAGCCTGGCGGTGCACACAGCACCATTTTAACCATTTTAGGCAGATTGGGAAGAGAACAGGAAATCTGTGACTCCACCCTGATGAGGGCCATCCAATTCAGAAGACCTGAAGAAGATGGGATCAAATATGCAGAAAATCTAAAACAAATTCTCCCTAACTAAATTTACTTCAGGGACAATCCAGCCCAAGAGGAAGAGAGAGAAAGGAGCAAAAAGAAAAGATCTCACAAATGGAGAGGCTGTGGCATTAAAAGGGCTCCATTTAAATACATTATTACATGTAAACAGATGTCTGTGTACAATATATAGATATATATTGGTATATTACGACACAAATATGTATGTATATATTAATATGCATAATTAATATTTAAATATATTCATCATAGTCTAAATAATTACAGTAATCTTGATTACAAACATGATGTATATATATAGTTTTTAAATTAAAAGATAAATAATATAAAAAGTAATTTATCTTTAAGACACAGAAATAAAGCTCAGAGGACACTTGCAAATAATGGGAAATGGGGCCAGAATTGGGAGGAAGTACAAGTTGCTAATTTTTCTACTTTAGTTGGGGTAAAATAGAAACTTCATAGTTTCTTTTTTTTTTTTTAAGGTTTATTTATTTATTTGAGAGAGAGAGAGAGAGCGCGCATGCACACACGTGCACTAGTGGGCGTGGGGATAGGGAGCAGGGTGGGGAGCAGCAGAGGGAGCAGGAGAAGCAGAAACCTTGTTGAGGAGGGAGCCCAAAGCAGGCTCAATCCCAGGACCCAGAGATTATGACCTAAACTGAAGGTAGATGCTTAACCAACGGAGCCACCCAGGTACTCCAGAAACTTCTTGGTTTCTGAAGTTGTTATATTGGTTTGGTGTCAAGATTATTGATTTTAATAACCAAGCTCCTGTTTAGTAATATCATAGGCTTTTAGGAACTAGATGGTTGTCACTTTCCTGGAGAGTAAAATGACATAATGTATCCAAGGTCTAAAATACCTTCATAAACTTTGATTCAGAAATTCTATTTTTGAAATTTTCCCAAGAGTGATCAGATGTACACATGTGTACACAGGAGACACACAATCAAATGCACAGTAATTTGTATACAATGTTATTTCCAGTACCAGCATGTGTATGTGCAAGAGGTCATTCAAATCTTGTACAATCAGGAAGGTCTCAATGTAAGCTACGGTTTTAGCTAGGATACTTGTGAGAGTGAAAGGCAGTGCTGTTAATAATTACACCAGGATGACAGGGATGATGCCAGATGCTAGTATGTACTACAAAGTACCGTAGACATATGTTAGCTTTATAATCAGGAAGAAAAAATGAGTTACTTCAAAATCTACTAAATTCTAAGAAAAAAAAACAAAAGGGCAATGAACCAAAAGAGTGCAAGAATTGGGGGGTTTTCATGATGATTCTCTGCTATACACCTAAGGATCTTATCATCCAGAATGTTCATAACTTTTAGGACATCAGAACAATGTTGCTATATCTTAACTACACAAGGAATCAAACATCCAATAAGAGAAAAATTACCATGAGTAGGAGGCCATTCCTTCATATACATATCTGTTAATGCACCAAGAATGACTGCACTCAGAAAGAGGGTCTTATAGAGTTTTGTCCCAAGTGATGTGGAGGTTCGGAAGGTCGTCTCATTTAGCCACACTTACCTGAAGGAAATAGGATCAGGTCGGTTCTCAGAGGAGAAGGGATACTGAGGTAGAGTCTTGAAGGAAGTCTTCAGACACTAGGACTTCAGGAACGCTTAGTGAAGCTGATGCATGAAATGTAAGTTGAGAGCCCAAAGAAAAGATTCCAGAAAGATTAGGAGGTCCATGCATCCTTCTACTTTACTATCTCAGACAGTACCTCTCAGGTTCCAAGCCTGCTACCTAACAAAATCATCTCTGCTTGTGTCAGGGTGTAAGTATTTGCTGGACCAAGAACCACTTGTGTTTCATTAGATCTCCATGTTCACAGCCTCCCTGGGCATAGATGACAATACCAGACACACAATTGCTCCAAGCCACCTTTGTCCTAACTCTGATGTACCCAGGCTATGAAAATGTATTCCTGTTGCTGCTGCTAGGAGACCAAGGAGTGACTGCTCTTCTGCCGCCCTCGTCTGCCCAATGAGAAGGGGAATTATCAAGATCGTTCTTCTAGAAATGGGAACGTTTTGAACTCTGTCCAGAATGAGCAGACAGGCTGACCTACCAAAGTGGTGTAAACAACAATGGGTTGTGGAAGATCTCTGAGAAGATTGGCATTTAGAAAACAATCTCGTTACATTTGGTGATGTCAGACAAAGAAACTCAATGGCAACATTATTGAAACTGTTGAGTTGTAGCTGATATTCAGATCGGAAGCTGATTTTCCTTCTCTGCTTTGAATCCACTTATCGCCAAAACATTGAACCGGCAGAACTCATGGGCATAACCATAAATCACTTTTACTTTGTTTCCCACTGCCCCTTTAAACTTTGCCCAGTGGGAGAACTTCTCCACCCCTACATGAAAACTCACTCAGTAAATTGCTTTCTGGTCTCTCATAAATCATAAAAGAGGCTACAAACATTTAGAAATAAAATCTAGAATCTTCAAGCAGAAATTAAAATTCTGGTCCCATATAATATCTAGATTCCAAACTTTATTTAAAGTTAAATCTTCCAGGCTTTCCTACTTAAGTCCTTCTGCAGTCTTTCCCTTCTACTTCTCCTTCTGCCTACTAGCCTGGTTTCTGACCTACATTTGCTTTGTCCTGGCAAATTGTGTGAACAGCCTCATTGCTAAGCAGCTGTCTTAACCTGTCATGTAGCAGCCTGAGCCTCGCCCTTTGCCTTCCCGGGCAGCTCTCAGTCCACTCTGTCTCACCAACTGTAGGTGATAGGTACTGTGCTGTCAAGAATCTCACTGGCATCCCCTTTCTTGATCTGAGATTAAGGGAATGCACCCTCAACCTTATATCCTTGCTCACAGTCCTTTAACAGCTCCCCACAAATCACTCCAAACCAAAATAAGCTCCCTTCAATGCCCAATGTCAGTGTTTATACTCCCAATGTCAGTAACGAGTTTAAGAGTCATGTAACTGGTTTGTACTTATTTCCTTAGAAAATTTTCATTTTGGTTTAAAACCTCGTTACTTGAATGTAGTCCAAGGACCCTGTAGCATTGTCTGGGAGCTGATTAGAAACAGAGGAGCTCAGGCCCCCATCCCAGATCTACAAAATCAAAATCTGCATTTTAGCAGGATTTCCAGGCAATTTGTGTACACATTAAATTTTGAGGAGTGCTGCTTTAAAATCTCTTTCCAATTGCTTTTTGGTGTTTCAGTCAAAACTTCCTACTTAATATTCTGTTAACACATTTATGGTTCAATATCCTGATGTGGCTTTGTGGGTTCTATTTTCAGAAAGGAAGAATGCTGGTATCTGTCCTTTGCAAGTCCAGATCTCAAACCATCTAAAGAACAAAGTTAAAAAAAAGAAGAAAGAACTAAAGTAAATGTCTTTCTACTGAATTCAAATGTTCCTCTGTTACTTCCAATTCAACATAACCTAAACCAAAGTCATCATTTTCCCCCAAACTTAATATCTCTTCCTGACTCCTTTTACCTATAAATCTACCCCTTCTTTAAGACCTGAGAAAGGTCAATCTCCTCCAAGTCTTTCCTTGGCCATTTCAGTCCACACTGATCACTCCCCAGTCTCAACTCACACACCATATCACCCTTTAGCACTTATTCTACCCTGCTATTTTTATTTAAGTTATACTGCCCTGAATTGGTATTTAATTTTTTATCCATTCAGTAATATTTATTGAGTACTTATTATGTGCCAATCCATGTTCTAGGAGCTGGGGATATAGAGAAAAACAAAACATTGATTTTCTGCCCTTATGAAACATATATTCCTGGGGAAGAAAGAGTTGAAAAACAGATGAACAGATAAATATATAATCTATAATGATGACTATCAAATTGAGGTCACCACCCAACTTCTCCCTTTAACTGTAGCTCAAGTAGTCAGCTCTCTGCTCAGTATCTTCACTTGACATGCATCTCTAATTCAACACGTCTCAGAGTCTTGATTTTCACCCTAACACCTTCTTTCCCAGTGTCCTTCCTCTCAATAAATGGCATCTGCATCCCATAGTCCTCTCTCTCTGTCTACCCCACTTTTGCTCCATCACCAAATCCCGGTAAGTCTGCTTCTAAACATACCCAAAACATCATGTCTCCCCCACTCCTTTGCTCCAGCTCTGACCAACAGCTCCCTTGTGTTGTGACTGTAACCACCTGCCAGGTCTCCTGCTTCCAGCTCCATCCCTCTACTATAGTAGCACTTGATTCAGTAGCTCCAACAATCCTTTTACAGGGCAAGTCTAAGCATCTCCTAGCTCAGACCCTCCAGTGGCTTCCCCCTGCACTAAGAATTAAATCCAGAGACTCTAAACTCCTTGTGACCACTGATGTTACTCCCACCTCTTGCCCCATATCTTACCTTATTTTTTTATGTTATGGTATATTTGTGACCACACAGTACACCATTAGTTTCTGTGTTTCATTGTTCCATGATTCATTGTTTGTATATAACACCCAGTGCTCCATGTAATCCATGCCCACCTTAATACCCAACACCAGGATCACCCATCCCCTCATCCCCAAAACCCTCAGTTTGTTTCCCGGAGTCTATGGTCTCTCATGGTTTGTCTCTCTCTCTGATTTCTACCCATTCAGTTTTCCTTCTCTTCCCTTTTGGCCCTCTGCACTATTCCTTATGGTCCGCATATGAGTGAAACCATGTGGTAATTGCCTTTCTCTGATTGATTCATTTCACTGAGCATAATCTCCAGTTCCATCCATGTCGATGCAAATGGTGGGTATTCATCCCTTCTGATGACTGAGTAATATTCCATTGTGTATATGACCCACATTGTCTTTATATATTTGTCTGCTGAAGGGCATCTTGGCTCCTTCCACAGTTTGGCTATTGTGGACATTGCTGCTGTGAACATTGGGGGTAATGTGCCCCTTCTTGTCACTACATCTGTATATTTGAGGTAAATACCCAGCAATGCAATTTTTTTTTAGCTTTTTGAGGAAACTCCACACTGTTTTCCAAAGTGGCTGCACCAACTTGCATTCCCACCAACAGTGTAAGAGGGTTTCCCTTTCTCCACATCCTTTCCAGCATCTGTTGTTTCCTGCCATGTTAATTTTGGCCATTCTAACTGGTGTAAGGTGGTATCTCAATGTGGTTTTGATTTGAATTTCTCCGATGACTAATGATGTTGAACATTTTTTCATGTGTCTGTTAGCCATTTGTATGTCTTCTTTGCAAAAGTGTCTGTTCATGTCTTCTGCCCATTTTTTGACTTGATTATTTACTGTTACCTTTCCTATTCCAGCCACTCTGGCTCACTTGATATTCTCTGAACACATAGCAGCTTCCCTTCCTAGCGCTTTTATAATTGCTCATACCACCCCTCCCCCCAGGCACAGAGGAGGCTGGCCTTCTCACAGCCTTCAGATCTCTACTCAAATCTCACCTCCTCCAAGGGATCTCTCCTGATTACTTTCCCCAACAAGGCACTCCCTCACCTTTTCTTTTCTTCATGACATTACCCATAGTACCCCCCCAACACAGAAACACACATTCATTCATCTATATGTTTACTGTCTTCTCACCAAAAAGTAACTACCCTAAAATGTAACTTCCACACATAGCAAGAAATTTGTTGTTGTTTTAAACTGTTTCATGCTGAGCCCCTAGACCAGTGCATAGAGAGTAGATATTCAGTAAATATGTGCTGATTAAGTGAACTGTATCTGAATTATCTAAGTTTGAGAATTATTGACTTTGTTTAATGACAGCCCAAATGGCCGCTATAATTACATCACTGTCACTAACATTTTAAAATGCTTCTCTAGGGGTGCCTTGGTGGCTCAGTGGGTTAAAGCCTCTGCCTTCGGCTCAGGTCATGATCCCAGGGTCCTGGGATTGAGCCCCACGTCAGGGTCTCTGCTCAGTAGGGAGCCTGCTTCCTCCTCTCTCTCAGGGTCTCTGCTCAGTAGGGAGCCTGCTTCCTCCTCTCTCTGCCTGCCTCTCTGCCTACTTGTGATCTCTGTCAAATAAATAAATAAAATCTTTAAAAAATAAAATAGAATGCTTTTCTAGGTAGGGTTACAGCTGGGAATTGGCCCTCGCCTCTTCCAGCAGGGTAGTTTCATGCACATGAATATTTTCTATCATTTGTGTGGCAATAGAAAAAAAAATTTTAAGAGTTGCTCCAAAACCCAATCCCCAGCCTCATTGTGAACATATTTGTTTTCTGGAGGCATTAGGTGATAAGGCAAGGAGCATGGCCTCAGGAAGCTGTCCACTGACCTTCTTTGAGGGCTGGGAAGATGTTGCCTCCCACAGTCAGTGTGGAATGCACCCTGCTAGCACTTACCTGCAGCAGAGCAAGGATATGGACATCTGTTTGGTGGTGATGTCCTCTCCATGCAACTCCAACTGTGAACACTGACTGCACTTTAGACCCAGATGGGAGCTTTTAAGAAACAGCAGTGTACAGCCACACCCCTAGGAGATTCGGATTTAATTTGCTTTGGGTGAACCTAGGCACTGGCACTTCTTAAAAGCTCCCCTGGTGATTTTAATGTGCCATCAGGGGGCCGGCATCTGGTTTATAATTCTGGGGTGCTGGAGTCAGGGTAACACTGAAAGGAGGCATGTTTCAGGCAGAGCCAAGTACAAGGCTCTAGGGTGAGCCTCAGGAAATGTAGCTGGTCTCAGCCTCCTTGAAGAACCCCCCAGGTCATGTGGAGGGTTTCACAGCTGTGTGCTCACATCCCAGTAAGAACACCGGCAATACTTGGGTATTTGACAGCTTTAGAGATGTGGAAACCTAGGAAGATTCAAGGAAAGGGGTACCTGGGTGACTCAGTTGGTTAAGCATCTGCCTTTGGCTCAGGTCATGATATTAGTGTCCTGGGATCGAGCCCAGCATCGAACCCCACATTGAGCCCCACACTGAGCCCTGCGACTGGCTCCCTTCTCAGTGGAGAGTCTGCTTCTCCCTCTGCCTCTCTCCCTTCGCCTGCTCATGCTTGCTCTCTCTGCCTCTGTCTCTTTCTCAAATAAATAAAATCTTTAAATAAATTAAGTAATTTAAAAAAAAAAGTGGATGGAAAGATTTGAGGATTTGGAAAATAAAATATATGAGGCAAAGTTCAAAAATTAGATTTATTTAGCTGGGAGAAGTAGAGTTGGTAGAAGAAGAATTTGTAGAAGCATGGTTAATTTTTCGATCATCTTTAAATGTATACATGTATCTCACATGAAGAAAAACCTAGTATACAAAAATGTGTGAAATAGGCACAGGAGAGGTTAATCATTTATACCAGCATTACATACACAAATACACATGGATTAATTACAGACAGATATCTGCATAGCATTTGCCATGAGCTGGATGCCATGCTAAGCTCTATGTAAAGCTGCCTGTATATTTACTCAGCTGGCCCTTTTAACAACCCCATGAAGTAGATACAAACATTATTCTTATTTTAGGAGGAGAAGTCTAAGTCACATAAAGGTGAAGTAACTTGCCTTTGTTGCCATATGGATCTAGAATTTAAATACAAGTGGATTGGTTGCACTGTCCATGCTCTAAACCATTATTTCATATTGTCTGTATATACATACATATATATGTTTTATATAGACTGTGTGAGTCCATGCATGTACATATCCATCTGTCTAGATATGTATGTATGCTATTTGTGAGTGTACCCCCCCCAGAGATACATATATGTGTATAGGTAATGTCTTAACATATATACACATTTTGCTTTACAAAATGATGTAAGGGTAACGGGTTGATGGGTATTAAGGAGGGCATGTGTTGTGATGAGCACTGGGTATTATACACAACTAATGAATCATTGAATACTACAACAAAAACTTATGAGGTACTATATGCTGGCTAAATGAACATAATACAAAAAAAGATGCAGTTTCCTTTAAAAAATAAGCATACTTATTTAAACAACAATTTCTAATACTGGGATTCACAAATAGGTAAGTAAGAATTTTGAAGAGAAAAGCACTTCTGTTATCGTGTGGCAGCCCATTACAAATCCTTTGCCGTGGAAGCTTTTGAGACAGATTAACTGGAAAGCCCAAGTAGTTCAATGGAAAGTCTTGCACATTTGTTCTGAGTTATTTTACCATGTGATGGATAAATACGGTGAAAAAAATGTGTCCTTTTGGGATTTTCTTAAGGGACAAAAGACAAACATAAAAGCTGGCTTTTAAATATTAAGTCTCTGCCATTCAGTGGCTCAATGGCTCATTGTTTTCTAATTGGCTAATTGGCAGGAAGGGACAAGGGTTGGTATTGGGGAGGGTGATGTTCTTGAGACTGCATGCACAACAATGGGACCCTTGAAAGGTTTGAGTTTGGCTTTGTTTTGCTTTGCCAGTTGCTATTTTAATAAATTAGGCAAGATGCTTACTAAAGGATTGCCCAGTGAAGTAGTTGAAATACCATTTTTACAAATATTATCTAACATTTTATTGGAAATAGGTCTGGGTTTAATGCAATAATCTTTTAAATGACAAATATACACATGGTTATAAAAATTTAATTATTCTTTTATTTCCTATTGATTTACTTGAGAAAAAATTTAGAAACCTTCCTATGTTGGATTGAAAATCTTTAATTACTTAAATATTTATAATTTGATAATTATAATGCAAACTTAATTGAAAGGTCAATTCAAAATGAATTCACAACATAAACATTTGATCAATTTAATTAAACAATACTGAGTTTAACGAGTATGTAACAATAATGAACAAATATAAATTGAGGAAGAGAAGTGAAAGTCTCAGAAGGCTGAGAATGATGAATAAGTAGGGAGGATGATACCAGTCACACTGGCCCTCGTTCCACTGTCCTGAAGTTGTAGAGAATTAATGAAATATTTGAGTAGCAAAGATAAGAGACAAAGATACTTTATGGAATACTGGTGATGAAAGTCTTCTTGTGAAAGGACAATCACTCAACTTGTTTGATGCCTATTAAAGACCAAATTAGCCAATTTTAAAAACAGAGCCCTGCAGAGCCATTCTGTTCCTAGGCTCATAGTCTCCTTTGTCTAGTGGGATATATGTTGTGAATGTAGATGAACTTTTTAGACACAGTTATGAAGTGACTCATGGAGCATCAGCAAGCATTTCTGTCCTGTCAGCTGGATTTCCTTGGAAGACTCTATCTGCTGCCTCCCCTCCCCCCATCCAGTGTCCCCTGTGGTTAGAGGTCTCTGGGGACAGGGAGGGTTTTCCCCACTGTGGCTTGCACCCTACCTATTCTTAGCTAAGGTTTCTGCTTTAAACTCTTCCCTGTTTCTGTACCCTGGTGGTGGGTGGACCTACAACTCTAGGACACTTCTATCTTTCTTGAAAAAGACCAAAAGCAGCTGCAGCTCCACTGCCCACCCTCTTGGCAATGCCCAGATCTTGTCATCAGAGGCAACCTTCCACATAGGAGGTACTGATGAAGTTCTAGAACCTAGGTGAGGTTTGGTGGGCTGAGGTCTGGAGCTAATGACCAAGAAAGAATTCTTGAGACATCTTTGGTGCAAAATGGTGGTTTATTAAAGCATGGGCACTGGACCCATGGGCAGGAAGAACTGCTGCCCTGTTATCCTGAGGAGTGGCTGATTATATACATAGGAGTTGGGTAGGTGAGAACAAAGGGGGTGATGTTAGTCTCTAAGGAATTTTGGAAGCAAGGTCTCCAGGACCTTGAGGGGCTAGTTATTGTTGGGAGAAAGGTTATTTATTACTAGTAGTAAAAATCTTCTTGTGAGACCCTTTAGATGTATATCAGTGGGCCATATGCTTGGGAATGATTCTCAACACTATCTTGGAGATCTAGAGATAAAGTTTCACATTTCTCCTATCAAGTGTCCTTGTTAGTGAGATTTGGGTTTAGAAGAAATTTAACTTTATTTAGGGCTTGAGGAACTGAGTTATTTGCTTCTGGAAATTGTGCTATTGATAAGGTAACTTCTTTGTTTGTAGATCTCTAGGACATTTGTAAACCAAGGGAGACTCCTGTCTTATAGGATTGTGATTTCTGCAAGTTAACTATTTGTTTCTCATTTATGGCAGTCAGGGGTGCCTGAGGAATGTCACACACATTACCGAGGGGAGTGGGTGGAGAGGGGGTGCAAGGTGCCAGCTTTTGCTTTGTCCTCAGCCAGCCTCCTGCTCCCTCATCAGTACCATTAGATCATATCAACCCCAGGAGAGAAAAATCGGTCCGCACTAGGAGGAATGGATGGTAAAATTCTCAAAGGCACCGAATTTGTCTTATTCATCTTCACATTTCCAGAGCTACCAACAATGCCCGGCAGTCACTTCAGTGATTTTGGTTGCACTGAACTTGGACTCCTTTTTTCCCCCTCTCCACCTCACCTTCAGGATCAGTGGCCCCACTGTGGATTTCTTATAAAATTACCAAAAAGTATTTTATTTATAATGCCTAGCATGTGATTTGTTCCAGATTAACAAAATTTCCAAAATTCAGATGCTTAACTAAAAAAAAAAAAAAAAATTAAAGATGAGCTATGATATATAATTTGGGATGTAAGGTATGATAAAAAAGAAATGAGTTTTAAAACTGTATTAGTCAAAAACTGGTGATTTCCAAAATGTCCTTCAACAGTTGAATGGATGGGGTGCCTGGGTGGCTCAGTCAGCTAAGTGTCTGAATTTTGGTTCCAGCTGAGATCATAATCTCAGGGTCATGAGGTTGAGGCCAGAGTCAACAACTCGCTCAGAGTGGAGTCTACTTGAGATTCTCTCTCTCTGTCCCTCCCCCAGCTCTCTCTCTCCCTCTCTCATACACAGCTGTCCCACTCTAAATTAATTAATTAATTAATTAAAATCTTAAAAAATAGTTGAAAGGATAAACAAATTGTGGTGTATTAACACATTGGAGTACTATTCAGCAACAAAATAATCTATAACTATACAGAAAAATATAAATGTTGCATATAATATTCAGAGAATGAAACCAGATACAAAAGAAAACAGTGTATGAGTTCATTTATATCAAGTACAAAACAGGCTGAATTAACCTATGCTATTAGAAGTCATGGCAGTGGTCATCTTAGAGGCTCTCCATCTTAGAGGTTCTCCTCCAGGCATGGTTCAGTCCTCAGGGCATATTTGGCAATGTCTGGAGACTTATTTGGGGTTATCACACTGGGGATGAGCATTGCTACTGGCAGGTAGTGAGTAGAGGTCAAGGATGCTCCTCAACATCCTAAATATACAGGGTAGCCCCCACAGCAAAGAATTGTTCAGCTCAAAACATCAATACTGCTGGGGTTGAGAAGCCCAGTCTTAGAGGAGTCATGGCTGAAAGCATGCACAGGAAAGCTTCTGGGGTCCGGTAATATTCTGTTTCTTATCTGCTTGCTGACTACACAAGTGTGCTCAATGGGAAAATTCATCAACCTATACACATATGGTCTGTGTACTTTTCGACATGTATATTAACTTTCAACAAAATGTTTTAAAAATGTTAAAAAGTTACCTATGCTTTGGAAAGGTTGGTTTAATGAAACTGTATCTTAGGACTCAAAGAATATATTAAGTAGCTATCAGCTTACATTAACCAAAATCATCTAGACTTTATAGAAAACACACACACAAAAGTAATGTGTTACAGAAAACCCTAAATGTTTAATGATAAGACACAATTTAAACCTTTTACTCATCAAAATCTTGCACTGAATATCAGGATTTAGGATGCACTTCTAAATGGCAATGACAACTTCATAAAAAAAGACTCAGGCACTAATAAAAAATACATGAATGTTTTATTTACCAGAAAATCCTGCTTGATCTGTAGATAGGAACCTGGCCAAGCCACTTAGACTCAGAATTTGTTGTGCATATGCAGAAACCAAAGAAGAAAATTGCCACTTTAAAATGCCTCAGTGCTTTGCATAGCCTCTTGTTGGGGCCTCTCTTCAGTCTGTGCATCTGCAGCATCCCTCGCTCTGGGATTGTTACTTCACAAACTTCCCATGCACAGAGGCCAGGCAGAGATTGAAGAAAGGTGTACGTCACTCCAGACTGGCAGGTGGCAGGTTTAACACCCAGGCTTGTCTTGGGTGGCCATGAGACCAGTAGACCCATACCCACTGCTGGAATCTTACATGTTTATATGGCAGTGTGTGTGAGGTTCAGTCATGTATACACCTCCCAGAGGGTCTAAACCCCCTCACTATCTCAAGTCTGTGTCCTTGAAAATGGCTCCAATTGTGGGGAAGTTGAGCAGAAGGTACATTTCAAGGACAGAGAAGGAGGTGAGGAGCCTCCAATTGCCCACCTGTAGCTTGTGGATCAACCCACGATCACAACCTCTCGATGACCTTCCCCAAAAGTGATGAGGTCCTTTGGTTCATGAAATTTACAAGATTTTCACTGCAACTGTTCTTAACAGAGTATCCTGATTGGAAAAATCTATCATGATCATCCTGTCCATGCCTCCCATTTCTATGTTGGGTGTGTTGAGGGCATGCAACTTGTTTTTTTAGTTCACAGGCCTCCAATCAAGCCTCGTGTGAAAAGATATAGGTCCCAAAATCATGGACTCCAATACAGATGGAAAAGGTCCTGAGAAGAGGTAAGTGCATTTTGCATATAGAAGACATGTGAATAATTGTGGTCAGAAGATGGGCTGTGGAAGATTACCTAAAAAAATGGGCATAGTTAGAGGGAAGCCTCTACCTAGACCTCCATGCACTATGACTTTGTGGTTCTTCCTTATGGAGATAGAGTCCATTTTACCACTGCTTTAAATCTGGATTGGATTTAAGGCTTGTTTTGATTAACAGAGTGTAGGGAAAGGTGAGACCATCCCAATTTAGAGCTTAATGCTCACTAGGTCTTACATATTTCTGTTCACTCTCTTAGAGCCATGTCCATGCTGTGTGAGTAAGCCTGGGCCAGGCATCTGGATAATTAGAGACTACATGGAGCAGAGGTAACCCATCCCAGGTGAGACCATCCTAGACCAGCTGGGCTTGGCTAATCTAAGGGATGCTCACATATACAGAAATGAGTTCAGCCAAGACCAGAAAATTAACTCAGCTGAGCCCAGTTCCTATTGGCAGCCCACAAAATCATGAACCAAATAATTTAGAGAGATTTCTTATACACCTTTGTTCTCAGAAAGATGACTATAAGCTGCTCTGACATTTATTCTATTCATGTCAATTCCAGTTTTTTAATAGTCCCCCTTTCTCAATAGTTGATGTAAGTCCCTGAACAGAATATCATTGACCTAGCTCAAATAACCTAGCACTGTGGCCAGGAAGTTGGATGTTTGGTGGCCATACCGGGGTACTTCTCAGAAACTGGGGTGATGGGATAGACTGCGGGAGAGTGATGACCTCCAAAAGGCAAAAATAAGAGCTGTCCAATGCACAGGATGCCTTGTATCTCACTGCCTCTAATGCTAGAATTCAGCTGCTAGAATGTTCCCAATAGGATGGTTATTCATTACTCTGTGGATTCTGTCATGACCACAGAGATCAGAGTGATTCATTCGTTAGTTTTTCTATTTGCATGACTTGAAACATGGAAGATCACTAGGGAAAAAAGTCAATTCAAACCAAGTTTTACGTTTTGGATGCTTTGGCATGGGGGTATTTCTGGGTAACTTATTTTCTACCATATTTTGTCCTTGAAGCATTCCAGATCTCTTTTCTCCTGAAAGTGAAGGAAGGTGGTTTTGGCCAATTTTACACTGTCATGTGTTATGGAATGACACACATTATAATAAAT
Source organism: Lontra canadensis (assembly GCF_010015895.1). Taxonomy (NCBI): domain Eukaryota; kingdom Metazoa; phylum Chordata; class Mammalia; order Carnivora; family Mustelidae; genus Lontra; species Lontra canadensis. The sequence continues at coordinate 17,232,606 of NW_022631014.1, read as the reverse complement.
ACTCCCATTTTTATGGAAAGTAGAGTTAGAAGGAAAAAAAATGAAGAAAATGTTAATGCTTGAATAATAAGTATAGAGAATTGACAGATAAGGGACAAAAGAATACTATTTCCTTTAATCTTACTTAATAAGCTTTGTCTTCTAGCATTTTGATTTTCTCTGGCTGACTGTAGATGTGCTTGACTTGAATTTATTTACCCTCAAAAATAATGAAGACTAATAGGTGGACATGGTGTACAAGTGGGAAAATCAGTGGAAAGAATTGACAGGGCTTAACAATCCTCCAGGAGATGAAGAGTGTGTGGGCTCCTTCTGTTGAAACACAAGCTTTGTGATGGGTAATTCACCAAATCATCCTGGTGAGTAAACCACTCAGGAATCAAGAAAGGAATTACAATATATTCCACAGGATGGAATATCTGCAGCTGTTGCATAGTGACAGGGTGAGTGTAAACAACATTTTGCCAAGTGAAAAATATATCTAGCAGTGTATTATATCATCATTTTCATAATATATGTATTGTATATATAACAACATATTATCAGTGGGGTCTCCAAAGACAGATCATTTGAATGCATTTTTCCCTTTAATGTTTATTTTTTATATTTTATAGGCTCCTAGTGTTAGAATATATTACTTTTATAATTATAAGATATAAAAATAAAAATATAAAATGCATCAATTAACCTATTGATAGTCATGCTAATAAAATATTTGCAACCAGATAAAACTGATTCCCTAGCTCCTCAAGATCTCTCTTGTATGAATTTTGAAATCTGTATTGTAGTCTGATGAGGATATTCTTTTGAGCGCTGCAAGGTTTAGGCTAAACTAAATAATTCTGTTATCTAGAGTACACACTCTATGTCAGATCCTGTTCTAAGTATTTTATAAGCTTTCACTCATGTGCTACTCACAATATCCTATGAGGTAGTTACTACTGTTATCATTTTACACATGAGACAATTGAAGCATGGAAATTTTAAGTTAAGATGTGGTGGAGTCAGACTCTTGGGTTCTTTCTCTTGACAACTATTCTACAGTTCTCTTCTATCTTGTGAGACAGGTCATTCCAGGCATCACTCATCTGAAAAGGAAAGACTTCTTAGAGAAGAAAGTAGGACTGTGAACTCAGATATTAAGTAGCCACAAGAAGGTCCTGATGTTCTTCTCTTTGTCTATTCATGGAGTAATTCACCTTGAGCTTTCAGGACAGCATCTACCATATAGAATCTGAAGGGAAATGTGGGAAAGAAGAGACTCCACAACAACCCTTGCTTTAACAGGGGTCCCCTTTTTAAGGCTTAGGATACAATGCAGGTAACCAAACTGATATCTCAGGTTATGCTGCCCATAAGATACTGGTTGTGTGCTAACATAAAATATTCTGTACTTTCATAGCCTGGGAATCACTGCATTAGGAAAAGTTAGAGGTCTGTCGCATGACTTCTCAGAGTCTTTATTATGCTCATGTACATTTTAGTATCTATGGGGTAGATATAGTATACACCATTCCCGATTTTGGTTGAACCACAAACATCTTTTCATGGAGCATCTTCTACTAGCTCCTCAAATTAGCGTTCTGTTGAACAAAATTGGAGAAATATTAGTCTCAAAAAATGATACTCTTGATATTGTTTCCATTTTCCCCTAGTTTTCAGTGATTTTTAAAAAATATCCAAACTTTATCTCAAGTGTCCTCTAGAGACATGAGAAAAGGATTTATATCCCTGTTTGGATACATTTATTAGAAGAGTAGAAATCTACTGAGGTCAACATGGTGGAAGTAGCCATGAGCTCCTAGGGGAAATAAATCTTGGTGATGGAATAGAAACAGTGTCTAAATCTTCACCCAGTTCACCATTAGCTCTCTCCCCATGTACAGTAAACTTTGGGAAGCTTATTGTTAATGAAGCAGTGTTTCCTTCTAGTATTAATTGAGCGTGGTCTGTTTAATTGCAGAACTTCCTATGTGATACATATGGTTACCAGATAAGCATATGGAAGAGCTCATCATCAATGACTTGATTCAAAAGATAAGATGGCTATGGCATGGGAATTATGCTACATTCTCATTTTTCATATGGTGGGGAAATGAGATCCTTTATATAACTCAAAAGTCAGTGCAGAAAGCCCTTCCCAGAATTTGGCCCTTGCACATGCTCATATGTGAAAACACTGTATATATTAGGTTGAGTTGTCAAGTCATAAATGGAAAGAAGTTTAACATTCCTGCTAGAAGGAGACTGCCAGGTAAATTACTAGGCACATTACTGTACTTGCTAACATAACCAACTAATAAATATTCCAAAATTTGTGAATGCCTTGGAATTGCAACTATGTCTTATTTTCAAAATGGTTGACAGGGAAAAAGAATAGTGAAGGAAACCCACAGACAATCACTAAGGATAAACTGTTAGATGACTTTTAACTTACAATCCATTTCATTCATTGAGTACTCCATTCTAAATTATCCAGCCAACAACTAATCTGCTCCCTGAATGAGCCCAACAAGATCAGCTGAGCAAGCCCAGTGCCAAAGACCCACCTAGCCAACCCACAGAATGATGATCTAGTAAGTGTTTATTACTCTAAGTTGCTAGATTTTGAGGTGGTTTGTTTCACAGCAAAACTTAACTGATGCAGTGTTCTTGGCATGGTGAGCACCTGGAGTCTTTTCCTTGATGACCTGACCCCATTTTGCCTCTTAATGTCTTGACCGAACCTCTGGGTTTCAGCCAAATCCCAATCAGGTCCCTGGCCTTGGCAAACTACCTCATATCCCCTATGTGGGAGTAATATGTGGGTAAAGCCTACCCCCTCCTAATAGTAACCCCCTACAGGCTTGCTGGCCCTCAACAATCAGTACCTTCCACATTCTTCCATAGGGAGTATAGAGGTTATTTGTGGATTTCTTCTACACTGTGTAACAGTCGAGGCACTCTAAGGGTTCCATCTCCTATTTCTTTCTCACCTTAAATCTGACATGGTTCCACTCCTCTTTGGCAGCAGCTGCTCTGTGTTGCCAGATGGTAGCCATGTGGGTCTGTCTCCTTCCAGAGTTCCTAACGAGCTGTGGAAATAAATGAAGACCATGCAAATAAAGCCACCAACACTTGTGATTGGTAGAGTCAAATGCAAGCAAGATAGGAAATCTTTATAACAAAAGAAAAACTGTTTATAACAAAAGAAATCTTTATAACAAAAAAAAAGGTATGATCTGATTGGACATTGTTGGTATAGGAAATCTGGATCAGTCTAACTAGATATGGGGCATCTTATGGGATTGGTTTGGCAAGCATATTTGGCTTTCTCCTTTTGATCCTCAATCGGAAGCTGGGGCAAAAAACTTAAGAAGTTGGCAATTATTAACTGAGTGTTAATTGTTCTGGGCCAAGTGCTACAGAGGTTGTGTTTTCACTTCTTGAACTGGTTGCTGTAGAGCTGGTGAGTAAGCATTCTACTGTCATATAGACTGGCCATCTTCCTTCACGTATTCAATCCATCTGTCTCCCTTTTGGTTATTCTCCCACTCTTGCAAGTAGCAGATTGACCTATTCAGGGAAGGCTACAGATCTGGATCTTCACTATGGGGATGGTTCAGTTGTCTCCATGGTCAACTGTATTGCAAGATCATCTTGAGCTTTTTGTTGTCGTATTGTCCTGGCGGTTATCTGTCAAGAGAGCAGCTATGCAGTAGGATTTACAATTCTGGAGAGAATGCCAGAGACCACACCATGACCACTCACAAAAACAAGTATAATTAACAGTCCCTATAAGACACTTACAGGAACCAGGAACCCCAAATGCCCAATCCAGTCCAAGTAAACAAATTCCATGGGCCCTGTAGACCAACCTGAAAAAGCCAAGTCGTTTTTTCCTTAAGGCAATGTATTGCCTATTCTACTTTGCCCGTTTCATTGATCTAAGTACAGCAAGAAGTATTAGCAATGACACAAAAACCACCATGACTAACCAGCAAAAAATCTAGAGCAATACAATTGTCCATCATTACCTGTGCCAATGAGTAGAGATTGGTCTGTACATCATCTAGGGTAGAGGAGTATTGTTTTAACTTCTGCCAAAGTTAATGATAAGTTTTTTATAATGCTTTCTGCTTATAAGGTCTCCCCCTTGGGAACACTGCTCTGGTTGTTCACATAAACAACTGGTTAGTAATTTCCCAGTTGGAGTGCTTGGATAATAAAGGGTGGGCTTATTTGGGGACTTGCTTCTCAGGGTCTAGGATTACAGACTCTGTATACAGATAAGTCTTGGCATACTATTGGTAAAGGGCATGAAGTTTGAGTCTGAGGCAAGTAAGACCAGGCATTCTGGCTGCAAAAGAAGCAGTATCCAGTAGGGGGCATTCAGAGACACAGGAGAAAAGGAGTTGTTTATGGTAGAAGATCAGAAGAAAGGTCTTAGATTAGCCCAGTTACAGTTTGATCTCTTTTAACCTCTTCCAGGTGGCAAGTAATTGGTCCATCATGCCCATGCCCATTGTTGAATTCAAATGTCTTGTAATAATTGGTTCTTTTTCTGTGACAGAAAGACACTACCATATTCATGTGTTGATTATTTATTTAGATGCAAATGCCATCAGCTGCCATCCCTTATGATCTGCTTATTAAGACTGAAATTCTCTAGAGGTTTTTATCATGATGATCTGGTGATGGGTGACATATACAGCAATCAGTACGACTCGAGGCTGTGGCTACTGTTTGGGATCATCTAAGAATGGCATTATAATAAGTATGTTCTGACCTAACAATTACAATAAAGTGGGATGAAAAGAGGAAAAGGGCCATTATGGGTGGGTAATAACCAAGGGTCTGTAGAATGAGAAGAATGGTTATGAGCAAGCAGATGAATAACAAAATAGAAATTAGCCAGGAGTCTAGTCCCATGTCTTAGACAGTGGCTATCTACTATCCTAAGTCATCTGCATATGCCACAGACCCTTGGTCAGCTACTTACTTCCAAAAGTCAGCTGCTACTAGTGGATCTCTGGAAATTTGAAATTTGAGGTCCCTTATAGGAGTAGCCTGCCAATGATGTGGAATTCCAAACTGCTTTTTAAATTATGAAACATGAACCCAAGGACTAACTCCCTGGAGTTTCATTACTGTATTTGTTGCTAACGGTACATGATGAAGTCCGTTCCAGTGAAGTTCAAGAATAGTTTTTTTCTCTGATGTCTCTTCTAATAGATGAAATGTCCTATTTTAAGAACGTCAGGAGGCTGAGACTGTTTAGGAAGATGTTGTGGGGAGGCACATGGGGATGAGTACATGAGTCCCTTGCAATATTTTGCCAACTCTGCAAGAAACAGGGCAGAATATCAGAGGAGAAATCCCTAAATGTGTGGGTCTTGTAGTTACCAGATGTTAGGGGGATAACTGTTGTGTCTCTGAGGGAGTGGACTACACAACCATAACCTCCTACAGTTTCATTTTTTTGTGAGCACGATTGAATTACAGTCTAATAAAATTTTGTTGGAAATGTTTTGGGTATGGCTTTTAGTAGACTTTGCCCTAACTTTGGGGCCCTTCTTGACCCTCAGGTTTATTATAAAAGAGGGACTCTGGAGATCCCTTTCTGTGTTCATCCAATCAGTTTTTGCCATCTAGGATTTAACATCTGAGGTTTTGACCAACATGTGTACAAGTTGACATAGTTCAGGTAATGGTGGGACATATGAATGCATCTAAAAGAAGGCTAAATTCTATGAATAGGAGTTGACCTTCTAAGGGTCAGAGAAATTCTGAATTATAACTGAATTCAGCTCAGATTCAAGGCACACATGACTTATGGGAAGGATAGATTTTTAGCAGGAACCAGAATTTGGGGGTCTTAGGAAAGTCAGGAGGAAGAGATAGGGGATCTGGACAAGGGAAAGAAGAGCGAGAAATTACTGGAAGTGTGGAAGGAGAGAGATCAGAAGAATAAGAGGAATGAAGAAGAGTTAGATGTAAAGAGGTAACTGGAGAACACAGAGGGAAAACTTACTCAGGGAATGAGTCTAGTTTGTCATTGCTTCAGATTGTCAGGTTGCTCATTAGCTTTGGCCAAAGAATCTTTTAGTGAAGGAATTTTTTAAATCAGAATTTCATTTGGAATCAGGCAATATGATGCTCCCAGTTCTGTTTTTCTTTTCCAACATTTCCTTAGAAATTCAGGGTCTCTTCTGATTCCATATAAATTTTAGAATTGTTTGATCCAGCTCTTTGAAAAATACCAGTGGAGTTTTAATCAGGATGGCATTGAAAGTATAGATTGCTCTAGGCAGTATAGACATTTTAACAATGTTTATTTTTCCTACCCATGAGCATGGAATGGTCTTCCATCTTTTTGTGTCTTCTTCAATTTCTCTCATGGGTGTCCTGTAGTTCCTCGAGTACAGATCCTTTACCTCTTTGGTTAGGTTTATTCCCAGGTATCTTATGGTTCTTGGTGCTATAGTAAATGGAATCAATTCTCTAATTTCCCTTTCTGTTTTTTCATTGTCAGTGTATAAGAAAGCCACTAATTTCTGTACATTGACTTTGTATCCTGCCACGTTACTGAATTGCTGTATGAGTTCTAGTAGTTTGGGGGTGGAGTCTTTTGGGTTTTCCATATAAAGAATCATGTCATCTGCGAAGAGAGAGAGTTTGACTTCTTCATTGCCAATTTGGATACCTTTTATTTCTCTTTGGTGTCTGATTGCTGTTGCTAGGACTTCTAATACTATGTTGAACAAGAGTGGTGAGAGTGGGCATCCTTGTCGTGTTCCTGATCTCAACAGGAAGGCTGCAAGATTTTCCCCTTTGAGGATGAAAAAAAGAAAAGAATTTCATGTGAGGGCTCTGCATACCAATACAAATGCCGCCTATAAAACCTGAGAAACTTTAGATCGTTTCTTTCCCAAGGTGCCTCTCAGACAAACAACGTTATTCCAGCCAAATGTTCCCAGGTGGCTACTGAAGCTCCAAATCGCCATTGGTGAAGCTGTGCCATTTAGAGCAACATATGACAGAATTAGGATTATGAGAAGAGTTCAGGTAGAAAGGAGGAGTTTCTCCTGGAGGAGGAGGAGGAGAAAAGGACTTAGACTGAGATGTTCCCTTGGCAGCAAGCAACTGTGAGTCAAAAGGGATGCTTGTGCACTTTTTGTCTTGGACCCCCAACCTGATGGTTTGGCTGCCTCTGAACACAGGCTTGACCACCAGCACATGCAGGCAGGTAGAACCAAAGAGAACATTCACTAAAGAGAACGTTCTCCTTGGATCAAAGCCAAGCTCTCAGAACAAAAAGAACAACAACAACACATTGGTGGAAGGAATATCTCACCTAGTTTTATTGGTAATTTGGCAAAATTTGTCCAAATGGGTTCTGGTTTGATGAGAACCACAGACTCAGCTTATAGGGCACCTGTGCCTGTTTTCTATTCTGTGATTCTCCTTAACAGGGCAAACACTTTTAGATAGCACATCACAAAACAGAACCACAAAAGAGAGCAAAATGGGTCCCCCCAAAATGGCCCGATTACACTAAGGATGCAAAGCCCAGAGAAAACAATAACAAAATCCAGGAACCAAACCGAGAATGAATAGCTGTGGAATTCCACACCCAGAGAGCAGAGCTCAGAACCAGGGCTGATTTACAAATGTTTGGTGAGAACTCGACAAGCCACTAGGGGCAAGGCACAAAGGGCCTCTGTGGGCATCTGGCTTAGTAAAGGCTGCAGTCTGTGGTGGTGGGCAATGCAGTCTGTCTCAGTAGGACCTTTAGGAAAACTGTGGGAATAAATGAAGATCACCCAGATGAGAATTAACAAGCTTTTTGTTCCGTGTTTGTGTTTGGCAGAGACTCAAAGGCAGGCAGTGGAATAGGAAATTTTATAATGAAAAAGAGGGAAGACTTCAGGCATTCTCCCTGACTGCAGGTTTGGGGCATGAGGAAGTTGGAAGCAGGCTAACTAGAAGCAGGGCATTCAATAGGATTAAGCTGGGAACATATATGGCTTTCTCTGATTGGCACTAAGTTGGAAGCAGGGGCCAAAAATAAGGAAATTGGTAGCCATTGACCAAGTCCTGATCATCGAGGGCAGATAACTGCAGAGGGTATGGTTTGGCTTCCTGGCTGGTTGCTGGAGAGATTGTGTGTCAGTCCAGACCATCTATGGTCTGGCTGTTGTCCATTTGTACATTCAGTCTCTCTGGGGCTCAACTCTGCTAGCCCCAAATGCTATGTCATCTCCATCTCCTTACCATCTTCCCACATTTCCATTCTGGGTCCTCTAGGGATCAAGAAAGATTCAGTCCTGGATCCTTGGGAGAACAAAATAGTGTTGTTTACCTATTCACAATCATTCCAAATGATTTTCTTGCTCTTCTGGCAGAGAGAGTTCTCCTCCTCCTCCTCCTTTTTCTTCTCCATCTTCTTCCTTCTCCTTTTCTTCCTCTTCCACCTCCTCTTCTTTCTCTTCTACATCCTCCTCTTCCTCCACTTCCTCTTCCTCCTTTTCTTCAATTCTCTTCTTCTTCCTCCTCTTCCTTCTTCTCCTTTTTTCTCTCTTCCTCTTCTACTTTTTTCCCCCCTTCTCTTCTTCTTCTTTGTCTTTTCCCTTCTATAGAGCAGAACCTTCTCTCATGTAATATCCCCTTAGATTTCTATCTTCCAGGTAGGATCCACCTTTTTTGTCTCCTGGAACCATAAGCCGTTTGGCTCTGCCTTAAAGATAGTGATGGTCAGAGTGGAGGGGGGAATTACTGAGTGGAGAAATATCCTCAATGATCTGGTAACATCACTGCAGCCAGCATCACTTCACCTCTGGAAGGAATTTTAAAATACATGAAAATTCAGGTCACCTGATTTAAAAAATAGCAATGTGAATATTCAGCATACACGAAAGCATCTGAACATCTTTGAATTGTAAATGTTGGTGGATGAGCATTTTCTCTGGCATTTAATTCATTTAATAAATATTTATCCATCTCTTCCTTTGTGCTAGGCTCTGTCCAAGGAACTTAGAGGTATCAGTGAGCAAAACAAAAATCTCTGCCCTCATGCAGCTTATATCCTAGTGAGGAAGACAAACAATAAGTACCAAACAGAATAAGAAAGTTAAGATTGTGTTAAAGGGTGACAAGTGCTGTGGAATAAAGAGAAAGCAGAGCAGGGTAGGGAGGGTCAGGCACTGAGGGAAAGAGGACAGACTCATCTGTCTGCTTCTCTTTAGGGATGCCTGACTGCCATTTCGATGGAACCTTATTGTTAAGCCTCAGTGAATAAGATCACGACAATTAAACCATCCCTCAGGCTTTGAGGATTGTTATGAAGGGGATGAACACTCACACACAAGGCACTGGCTAGGTTTCCGGGCATTACTGCTAATTTTATTAACCCTCAGCACAACTGCAGGCTGAGTCAGCTGCCTCAGATGTCAATTGGTTCAGGATTCAGAGAAGCATAGGATCTGATTTGGCTCCAGAGGTTAATAACTGAGCCTGGGTTTTTTTGTAGGGACCTAATTTATAATAAGAATAATTGTAAGAGGAGACAGTCACAAATAAAGACTGTAATTCAGTAATCATCTACTCCTGTAAAATAATATTTTTAACAGTATCTCTTAGCAGCACCAGGATCCTTTATTGGATACTGTAATCAGTGAATGACAAGATTCTATAACTATTTCTACACTATCCCTCCAAGATAGAATCAGCTCTACTAAAGAAAGCAATAAAGCTTTTTAGAAGCCATTATTTAATAGGGAGCAAATATCTGTATAATAAAATATTTATTATTCTAAAAATACCTTAGAGAAAAGCACTGTACTTACCAGAAACAATGAATTCTTTTCTATGCTTTTCTAGTTCTAGTTCTGTTTAGTCCAGTGTGAGCTGTTTCATCAGTGCAAGATACACATATGGTCACACGTCTTTTGTTTTTCCAGATAATCGCTGCTTAAAGTCTAGGATTTCCATTTTGAAGCCTCCCACTTCTCCTTGACTTGTCTGAAACCATGAGTGTTCACTCAGTCCAGTGAGCTCCTTCCCATTTCTTCATATAGCAAGCAGACTGGATGTGCGTCATGGTCCTTTGTTCTTTTGCTATGTTGTGCTGAGTGGAGCTGCTGAGAACTGACTGGTGCTGTGTGGCTCAGTTTGTAAAAGATTTTGTGTGAATGCAAGTCTTCCTTTCTCTAGGATAAATGCCCAAGGTGAAATTGCTGGGTTGTGTAGTAGGTTCAATTTTGGTTTTAGAAGAAATAGTTTTCCGGAGTGGTTGCACCATTTTACATTCCCAGCAATGCATATGTGTCACAATTTCTTTGTCTCCTCGTCAGGATTTGGTGTCATCACAATTGTTTATCTTAACACATTCTGATAGTATGTAGTGATATCGCATTATAGTTCTAATTTACATTCCCCTTGGCTAATGATGTTGAGAATCTTTTCATGTGCTTATTTGTATACTCTGGTGAAATATCTTTTCATATCATTTGCTCATTTTCTAATTAGATTGCTTGGGAGTTTTTGTTATTGAATGTTGAGCATTCTTTATATATTCCAGATAGAAGTCCTTTGTCAGATACGTTATTTGAAAATATTTTTCCCAGTGTACCATTGTCTTTTCATCCTCTTAATGGGGTCTTTCACAGAATAGATGGGTTTAAAATTTATTTTTGATGAGGTCCAACTCAACAAATTTTCTTTTCACCCACTTGTTTTTCATTTAACAAATAATCACTGGATGTCTACCATTTATCAAGATAATGTTCAATGTGCCTATAGGAATCAAAGATGTGACATGGTTCCAATTTCAAGGCATTCCCAGTCTAATTGGGAGACTGAAGATACATCCAAATAACTAATATTACATAACAAAGACTAAGTTGAAATGGAAGAGGTAGAGATACATTTTTTTGAAAATCAGATATCATGTTTTGGCTGATTGAGAAGTGGCGGGTGAAAGTTTCATCACTTCTATGCTGGCGCTTGCCACAAAATGGTATAGAAATTTCCTTTATAAAATTGGTTTTTTAGACTAAAGTGATCATTTTTAGATAGCTAACATATTAAATCTCATTATGTACCAAGCAATTTCACATACATTGTATCAATTAATAACACAGTGGACAGGATTATGCCACATTTTGTGTTTAGGGAATCTAGGATTCAGCAAAGTTAAGTAACTTGTCCAAGGTCACAAAGACAAGAAGCAGTAAGGTCATACTGGCACCCCAGTCTTGTGATTAATGCTCTTTTAATTCTATCCAGAATCCTCCTGAGACATGTCCTTCTCTTGCCAGGATAAACTCATCAATCTTCTGGCTAAGAAACGGACTGTCTGATTCATGTTTTAAAAGAAGATGAGATACATATCCTTGGTTCACAAAAGTCAATGAGCTCTTCTTGATAAAGGAAGAATCCATTTAAACTTTTATAGTGGTCAAGATCATGCAGAAAAGGGAAAAACAAACACTGCCTGTGAGTCATGAGAAGCAAAAGAAGGGATGGCTATTCAGTAAAATTTTGCTGAATGACAGTTCAGGATGGAGTAACCAAAGGGATAAAACTTTAGGTCATCTTGCTTTGTTACCCAACTCATCTCCAAATGCCAAACCTTTCATAGGGAATGTTTAAAAAAAAAAAAAAGTCAGTAAAAGCTCAGGGGAAGAATGGAGGTTTTGCCTGTTTCTGACCTACAAGATGACAAAAAGGGAACTGGGGCTCTTTCTTGTTCATAACATCTCCAGATTTCCATCTGTACTTTCTTCCTGTCTTATTTGTAAGCTTGCCCAAATCACTAAACTCTTCTGTATGTATTTGTTTTTCTTTTGAAATGTTTATCACTTACATAAGATGTTAGGATCTCGATTCTCAAAGAGTCTATAAGGAAGTGAGTTTATACATTAAGTGAGTTTTACAAATACCAGCCCAATGTCAAATAATCTTTGAACGGAGATTCTTGTCCTGATGCTGCCACTACTGGGCCCCATGTGGAAAGTAACCCTTTCACATTCTACACTCAACCCTTTCCTCTGCTGACCTGTGCCTGAAGTTAGACCTACCATTTTGTATAACAAAAGTAAAAATAAGAACATTGGACGAATACCTTTGGTTGATCAGATTTTCAATGGGTAAGCGGGAATGGAACATGAGGGCAATGGTGCCTCCAGGCAGAGGAACTGAGAGGCTGGGAGCAAGGATGGGAAGGAGTCTTGTTAACTGTGTAGCCATATGCACTAGGTGAATTTCCTACCATGCCAAAGTTAATCAAGCACAGGTAACTAAAACTGAATGTAAACAAAATAGGAACAACACACAAATTTTCTTCCACTTTAGGCAGCTTGTGGATAATAAAATCCCTTTAAAAGAGGAAACTCGATCTTAAGAGAAATCAACTCTTTTATCTTCCAAGTTCCCTTCTTAAAGGTTTTTGTTTTTTGCGGCTGCGAGCAGATCAGCAAAGGAGCCATCCATTTCTACAGAGCAAATTTACACGGGGTGAACACTCTCAATCCACCGTCCTGAGAGAGGACTCCCAGGGGTTTAGGAATCACCAGTGTAGCTCCACAGACACATTATTTTGATGGAGTGACTTCCATGTTGCGGCTAAAACTGACAATGTGTTTTCACAGCCGAGGTGTTGGGGCTAAGGCAGTAGGTCTCAGGGAGATTCCGGGACCTGCTCCTGGGGAATGCAAACGCGCTATGAAGCCCTGGGCTGGAGGCGAACCTTTCAACTCCCAGGCGTTCTTCCAGGACCTGGACCTCCTGGCAGGGGCCCGAACGCGTCTCTTACTTGCAGCAATATTCGGGCGTCCTGGCAGCGCCGGCTCACTAAGCCTCCCGTGCGGCTGCGATGGGGGGCTTCGTAGGTTTGGGCGCGCAGTAGCCTGGGACAGACTCTGAGCCCAGCGCGAATCCAGTCTGTGTCTGTTGAACGACTAAGCGTCCCCAGCACAGTCAATTCCTGGCAGAATGAAAGGAATCCAAACCAGGGCATGGGTCACCACGGTGACTTTAAATACCCAGGGACTGTGAAGTGGGGAAGAGCTGTCTTTGGAGAAGCGCTACGCAGGCTTTAGTGAGGCTCGGGAGGGAGGGCGCCCACACTCCGCTGGGCGAGAGGCAGCGCTGGTTAGACAAGCCGACCCCGGATTCGGGTGACGTGTCACTCCGCGGTCAGGGAGCGTCCGGGCCCCGGGGCTCAGGGGTAGGGGACAGGAAAAACCTTACTTCAAAGATAAGAGTGACCTGAGGTCTCGCCTGGGGGGTTCCATGGCCGTGGTCCCAGCACTGCACTGCGCTGCTGGGAAGAGCCCAGGAAGGGGCGTGGATCCCCGCCCCGGGCGCGCGCAGCCCCAGCCCCGCCTCCTCCCGATGCGCCCCGCCCCTCCCGACGCGTGCCGCCCGCGCGCCCGGGGAGCTTCTGAGGAACCGGCCCGGCGGATACCCCTCTGCCCCGGCGCAGGCGCGAGCGCGCACCGCCTCTCCCGCCGGGCGCTCCGCTGGCGCTCCCGCCCCGCCTCCGCACGCGCCCCCGCCCCGGGCACCTCTGATTGGCCGTGGGCCCGGCCAGCAGGTGTCGGCGGCCGCTGCGGCCAGGCTGGCCCCCGCTGCCTGCGGCGCGGGCGCCTCCCTCGCAGCCGCTGCCACCGCCGCGCTCCCAGCCTTCTGCCCGCTCCCCGGCTCCCGCTGCGGCTGCGGTTCTGGCGGCCGAGCCCCCAGGGCGCTGCGGCTTAGATCCGGCGCGCCTACAGACCCGCGCCCCTGCCTCGCTGCTCGCAGCTCGCTCATCCACGCACCGCGCCGCGCTGCTGCGGCAGGTGCCCCAGGCGTCCTGAAGCGCGGTGGCCGCCATCGATGACCCGGGCCACGGAACTGCTCCAGCCCGGCCACCCCTTGTGAGTACCGTCCCCTCCTCTCTGGCGGCTTTGCGCCACTCTCCCGGTTGCGTTGCCGCAACTTCGGGGGTGGGTGTGTGGAGGTGTCTCTCACGTACCCCCCCGCCCGAACACACCCGTGCGAGTCCTGAGCGAGGGCCTCTGGGCACGGCCGGTCTGCCTCTGCGGAGGGGCTTGGGGGCGGGGGTGGGAGCTCTTGAACTTGCTAGAGGATCGTCGCAGAGTCGAAACCGCCCCTTTCTCCCTTGGACGCGGCTGGAGCTCGACTCTGCGTTTCTCTAGCGTTTGGCGTTCCTCACTGGCCACGTAGCTCCTGGGCTGCGGTTCACCGCGCACCTACTACGCTGCAGGCGCCCCGGCGGGGCGCCTGGAGCCATCGGGTAAGCACCCCGGAGCAGCCCAGCGCGGCGGACTTGACTCTTTCCGACTCTTAATTTCTGTAAAATGGGGCTAATCAGGACTCGCTCAAGGTCATGGCCGGTGCGCGGAGTAAGAACCTTAGTGGGTCGCGTCTGGCTAGGTCCGCGGACTGCTTGGGTAGGGGCGCGCTGTTGCAGATGGATGGTCACTTTAGCTTCATCCCGGTCTCCTTTTCATAATTCCTTCCCCCCAACTTTGCCGGATTTGGAGAGGTCGGGAGCCGATCCCAAGGGACCCTACAGAGGTTTGAGGTGTATCTGCGGGGCACCTTTGGGGTGAGCCGAGCGCTTCTGCGGCTGGGACCCCTGGACCTGCAGCATTTGCAGCATCCTCTCCAATTTCAGTCATTTAATTTGCTAACGTCTCGGCAGGGTAGGGGAATTTGCTAGGTGTCTGCTCTTAGATCCATCCTGCTCTGTTTCCTTCTCCCAAATAAGCCCTGTTCCCGAGGATAAGTATGGGAGAGATTAACTGTACACACCAGTTTGGGCCCTAGGACTTCGTAAGAGAAGCGTGTGCGCTCTGCTCTTGGCTTAGTCAACATTGACTCTCATCAGCTCTAAGAAAATGTCTTGAGTCTGGCTTCATCCTGCCAGCCCTACTCCCTGCCCCCAGATCTGGGTTTGTTGCACTTTCCCTGGGGAGGGTGGAGTCCAGTCGCAGAATGTGTAACTGTTGCCGGATGTGAATAGTTTACTCCAGCTCCTTTGAGGCAGCTCCTGTGGGTCTGTGGGTGGTTCTCAGAGCTTTGGACTGGAGACAAAGTCACCCCCCTCTTTTGACATTGTTATTCTGTCCCTTCAACTCAGGCTACCTCGCCCTAACTCAGTGGTCAGATATTTACTTGGATAATTTTGTGATGTCTGACAAATGTCTTTGGACCTCAACTTTTTTTTTTTTTTTAAGTAATCTCTGTGCCTAAGGCGGGGCTTGAACTGAGGACCCCAAGATCAAGAGTCCAGTGTTTTACTGGACTGAGCCAGCCAGGCGCTATGAGCCTCATTTTAAAAAAAATCTATAAAACAGAAGAATCCCTGCTTTTTAGTCTTCCCAAGGCAGTTGGGGTTCAGGGGACATGGTAGAGGTGAAAACAGAAGGACTATGTTCCAGACGATCTGAGCTGTGGGTAGAAGTGGAGGTGATTTCAAGATTTTTTTTTTTTTTTAACAGCAGTTTCTGGGACCTTATTAGATCTAAAAATCTTTCCAGAGAAATTGAGTTTGGTAAGACTTTGAAAATACTACATTTCATCTTCCAGTTGCTCTTCCTTACCTGTCCATGGGTAGCCACATCTCTCACAATGTCCCCTTACCCCATCTGTGGTGTGTGGGCTGGAGGCTAGCTGTCTCTGTGGGGTTTGGGCTGTCTCTGGTGGTGGTGAGGCACTGTGTCTGTGTGTGTGTATGTGGGATGGTTGTCTCTGTGGAACTAAAGTGTGTCTCTGTGGAGACATGGATATCTTTGTGGTCTTGGTTTCGTGTGGAGGGGGTAGGGCAGGGGCAGTTGCCTGCTCCAGAGTCTGCTCATTTTTGGAAAAGTGAAGTATTAGCCAGGTCCAGCAATGTAAACTCACAGTGGTCTAGATTGTGTCCTTTCTCCTTCCTCTCCTCCCAAAGGGGCAAAAGGAGAGCATTTGTGGCCTTGGCCTTTGGAGAAATCAAATGACAAAGACTGAAATAACTGAGAGAAACATGCGTCCCCTGTTCTTAGTTCATTTTGTATCTGCACAGCCTTTTGTCCTAAAGGCAAGTTAAAGAGGGACAAGTGATCAGAACTTGGTGACTTTGTTTTAATATTATATTAAACTATGACATAATGACAGAAAATGGCATAGATATGAAGTGTACACTCTGGATTTTCACAAACTGAACACCCCTGTGTAAACAGTGCCCAGAATAAGACCTAGAATATTCTCAGTCTCCCCTGTCCTCTATAGATACTGTTCCCCAAGGGTAATCATCATCCTGCTTTGTTTTGTCAGGTGAGTTTTATTTTTATTCCTATTATTATTTCTTTCACCAGTTTAGTTTCAAAGCTAAAATGAAACTGCTTGATGATTTTCTACCTCCTCTTTTAATGTATGCAAACCAAAGGTAGTTGTAGGTAAGCCAGTCCAGAAATCTAGGAGGAAGGATTTGGTCTTAGGAGCTGGGTAGAGTCTACACTGGTTGTCTCCTCCCTTCCCCCCAATAGGTTCTTGGGCGGTGAAGCAAGCCAGACCCCAAATACATCAAGCTGATATTGATAAATTGAAGCCAGTTTATTCACAGAGTGTATTTGAAAAATGCAAGTCTGAAATAGTGTCATGGTAAAGTGTACATAGAAAATTTGAATGAATTCTCATCAGAAACATAAAAATGGGAATGTTTTGAATTTCTCAAAATTAAAAACTGGTAGAGGATCTAAGAATGTCAAGGCTTAGTGATTTATAAACTGTTTATGCTATCGCCACATGGTGGCGCCACGTTGGCTGGAGACCAGCAATACCCAGCATTCTTTCCCAAGTCCGGGGGAAAGCAGTCCCAGGAGTAAAATCCAACAGTTTGGCATCTCCAGAAATGATTTTCAAACACTGTTGTTTTTCCCATGTTTGGCAGGTAAGTTTCCCCTCTGGTACCTGCTACACTAAGTCCATGGATCAAACCCTGTCCCAGCTTTTCGGGAGGGTGGCTGGTGGGTCAGAGGCACCTGTGTGTTGGAGAATGGAGAGCTGAGATATTGTTGCCCTCTCTTGGGTAGTACAGAACTGTGGCATGTCCTTGGAATTTTATTTTATTTCATTAAAAAAAATTTTTGTTTATTTATTTGACAAAGAGACACACAGCAAGGGAGGGAACACAAGCAGGGGGAGTGGGAGACAGAGAAGCAGGCTTCCTGCAGAGCAGGGAGCCTGATGTGGGGCTCTATCCCAGGACCCTGGGATCATGACCTGAGCCGAAGGCAGATGCTTAACCCACTGAGCACCCAGGCATCTGTGTCCTTGGAATTTTAAAGAGAATTGGCTGAGAAACTATCTTAGGTGTGTTGTGATTTTCTTGGTCTTCTTTCACCCCAGAATTCCCCCAAAGGTGTGAGAGAAGGAGTTCTCTTTCCTGAGGCAGGTAGCTATTTTCACAGAGCACTGTCCGTGGTGAACTTGGAAAAATAAAGAGGCATGGGTATAGCCAGATTGCTGCCCCATGAAATGCCCTCTGTGTTCCACGGGGTGGGGGCCAAGTCGCAAAGGGAGACCACAGGGTGGGGGCGGTTGTATCCGGCTGTGGAAAGGGCCAAGCAGACCCATTCAGTGCCTTTTCTTTTTACCGTCGGTGTGACGGAGATGCTGCTTAGAAGATTGTATTCGTGTGCTGGCTGCCATGACTGTGGTTGCCAAGAGTGCTGTATACTTGCCATGTGCTGGACCCTACATATGTATATTCAGTTAGTCTTCATCACGGGAGGAGGGTGGCTTTCCCATTTTCAGGATGATGGAACTGGGTCTGGAAGCACTCTTTCTGAGTTTTACATTATGTGAGCCAGAGCAAGAATGGAGCGCCAAGTCTCCCAGACGTCTTTCCCAGCTGAGTTGTGTGCCCTTATGTGGGGTGAGAGGAGCTTTGCACAATTCTTCTTCTGTCTTCCCTGGCATCTGGTAGAGAGCCTTGCATGTAGTGGCTACTTAGGGCAAAGTATGGGACTGCCATTAAGTAGAAACTTCCTGCTGAGCAAGAGGGAAATCCAGACAGTGAAGGATGAGCGTTTGGGATTGAATCCCGGCAACCTGCAACATTGGGACTGAGCGTGGCCCCACCAGAATGTGTAGTCTTATTTTATGTTTAAAATTTTATGTAAATGGAGATCTGTTATTCGTTTTTGTAATTTGCTTTTTTTCACCCAACGTTGTTTTTAAATGTATGTTGATAACATTTGTTGATAATCATAAGTTTAGTTTATACATTTTAACATAATATTTCCTTGTTTGGTATACCAGAGTTTGAATATGGATCATTGATGGACAAAAAGGTGTTTTTACCTTTTGCTGTTATGAAAAATATTGCAGGGAATATCCTTGATAAGGTCTTATGCAAGTGTATGTGTGTCTAGGATTTATATCCCCAGACGTAATAACTGGGTAGGAGGATATGCTTACATCAACATCTATCTGTTGCTGGGTTTTGGAGATTGTCCTCTGTAGTTGTTGGGCCACTTTTTACTCCTACTATCACTGTCCTGAAGCTCCTTGTATCCCCATTACTTTGTGCCATCAGATGTTTTAATTTTGGTTCATCGAATAAGCATGAAATGTGTTTCACTGCTTTTTTACTTGCATTTCCTGTAGCAGTTTTTTGTTTGCTTTTTTAAAAGATTTTTGTTTTTAAGCAATCGCTGCACCCAGTGTGGGGCTTGAACTCACAACCATGAGATCAAGAGTCACATGTTTTACCCACTGAGCCAGCCAGGCACCCCTCCCTTAGAGATTGCTAAAAATATATATTTTGGTTTTCAGAGTTTCTTTTCTGTACATTGCTGTTTTTCCCAGATAAAACTTTCAAATCTTATACTTACCTGAAATTTATATTTCTGTGTTGTGTGAGGCAGGGATCTAATTGTTTTCCACACAGAAAACCACTTCTCCCATAATCATTTAATGAATAGTTACCTATTTTCTCACTTATTTTGTTGCCATCTCTGTCATATATCAATTTCTGTTATGTTTTTGGATCTGTTTCTGAACGCTGCTTTTTTCTATTCATCTCTTTGTGATTCCTGAGCTAATACCATTTCACTGAATTATTAAAGCTTTATAATAATTCTTTTCTTCTTAGCCTTTTTCTTCAAAATTGTCTTGGTTATCTTTGATACCTTAGGCTTCAACATGAATTTCAGGATCCCTCCTAAATACCCCTTTCCATGAAAAATACTGGTATCAAAATTTGGTGAAATATCAAATAAAATATATTTTCTTATTTTTTTCAAAAATAGTGTTAATCAAAACTTCTAATTTTCCATTATTTGCTGTGAAATCTTGATCTCCATTTCAAGTGGATTCACTTTCAGTAACACTTTCCTGATATCTTAAATAATCTCTTGCATAATCTCTTGAATAAGGACCATTTGAATATGATTTTTTAAACACCTCTAATATCATTTTTTAAACTCAACAACATAGAAGTAATGTTAATGTCAGTGATTATTCTTCTGTGACATTAATTTTGTCCTCCTCATAACTCGTTTCTTTTAGGTACCATAATTTATTCAACAAAATCGTTCTTTAAAACATTAAGTGCTTAACACTATTGTAACTTCATCCTTCTATACATTTTTGTTTCCTTAGTATGAATTACTTTGTTGAAAGTTGTTTACTTTTCCTTAATTTTTTTATACATATTGCCAAATAACCCTCTAGGAAAGTTTATAAATTTATTTTGCTATTTAATCATGTACAAATGTGCCAGATCCCCATGCCTTGCCAGCATTAAACACGATTATTCATCATCATTTCCAGTTTCACAAAGACTCTTGTTTTGTTTTTTTTTTAAGATTTTATTTATTCATTTCATAGAGACTCAGGAAGAGAGGGAACACAAGCAGTGGGAGTGGGAGGGAGAAGCAGGCTTCCTGCTGAGCAGGGATCCTGACATGGGGCTCATCATGACCTTAGCTGAAGGCAGTGCCTAACGACTGAGCCACGCAGGCACCCCAAGACTCTTGTTTTTTATTTTGTTTTTTTCTAGCAAGGCAGAACATATCTTTATGTTTATTGGTTCTTCATAGTAGACTTCCCTATAAAGTTTTCCATGACAGTTGTTTTTCTCTCCCTGCCTCTCTCTCCTTCCTTCCTTCCTTCCCTCCTTCCTTCCTTCCTTCTTTCCTTCCTTTTAAAAGATTTTATTTATTTATTTGCGAGAAAGAGAGCATGAACAGGGGTGGGGCAGAGGGGGAAGGTAACCTGACTCTGGCTGAGCAGGAAGCCCAAAGCAGGACTACATCCCAGGACCCTGGGATCATGACCTGAGCTGAAGGCAGACACTTAACCGACTGAGCCACTCAGGTGTAAAAGAAACTTGTATTATCACTGGGTGTTTTTGATAGAGCAAATTGTTTTATACAAGTCATGTTCATATTTTAATGTTAAATATCATTCCATCTTATGAAAATATCATATTTAAAAGATCTGTTCCTCCATGATGGATTTGAGGTTACTTCTGTATTTTTTTTTTGTCTATTGCATGTGCGCATGCAGTAAACATCTTTGAAATGTATTTAACCACAAGCAAAAGAAAATCTTGAGGATATATGCCCAGAAGTGGGATTGCATGATCATATTTTATACACACTTACAGCTTGACCACCTGGTGCCAAATTGCTCCCCAGAGTGATCATGGTCATTTAAACTTCTGTGGCAGTGTGTACAGATAGCATTTGTCATGGCAAGGAAACAGTAATATCAGAGGAGGAACAAAGATGTTAAAGGAAAAAGTATAAATGTATGTATGCTTATGTGTACATGAATATCCTAAAATTCATTGAGAAAACTCAGAGGCTTTTGACTGTTTCATTTTGAAATTTACACCATTAGAACTGATTATATATAAGTATAAATCATAAACATCGTATCAATATTTCCTTAGCTTATGAGAATTGGTAAGAGTTTAAGTAAAAGGTAATCTGTTTAGTAGTGCTTTTTCAGAGTAGCCTGCAAAAGGAGATGGGACCCTAGTGAAGAGAACAGGAAACAGGCCTCTCTGCTCAGCATGGTGCCTCCCCGTCCCAGGGGGTGGGTTCCGCCACTGCATAGTTGTTCCTTTTCCTTACCTCATCTTGTAAAATTTAGAAGGCTGGGGGAATAACTCTAGAGTGATATAGTGCCACGAATACCTTAATGCCGAAGAATTTATGCGATCAGTTGCTGGTGACAGTTAGACCAGAATAGCCTGAAACCGCGAAAAGGTTAGTGGGAAAAAGGCTGAACAGTGAGCTTGGTTGGGGAC
Source organism: Lontra canadensis (assembly GCF_010015895.1). Taxonomy (NCBI): domain Eukaryota; kingdom Metazoa; phylum Chordata; class Mammalia; order Carnivora; family Mustelidae; genus Lontra; species Lontra canadensis. The sequence continues at coordinate 17,211,314 of NW_022631014.1, read as the reverse complement.
AGGCTGGAAACTTCACTGAGAGAAACCTGTCTCACTTCAAGTGTACTCTGAGAATCAAGTCTGCATTTGAGTCAGGAGCATAAAAAGAGCTTGATGAAACTGCCTAAATGCTATCTGAAAACTGTTTTTGGTTTGGTTCAACCATGTGTTCTATTCCCCCATTACCTTCTGTAAGTAATTATGAGTTAAAAATTTTCCCTATATTTATATATCATCAGCTGGGGAAACAAAAACACTGTATAGAAAGTTCTTTTGTGGCTGTGATTTACAGCATAATGCCACAGATACGACAGACATGCGATCTGCAGCTGGGATGTACAAATCCATTCTGTGGGCTGACAATTTAATCTCACTGAGCAGACACTTGAGAAAAGAACGTAAGACATGCAAGGAAGGGCAGGTGCCTGGAAGACAGAGGGGTCCATGGCTCAGGATCTGATGTGGCTGTTTGCCCAGGTCCCCAAATAATCTTTTGACACTGATTGGTGGCTCAGATGACCATGTCATCTTATGTGGTTCTTTCCTTTTAGTATAAAATGTAACTATGTCAAAGTGTGCAGGGTCATTTTCTCCGCTGGGAAGCCTAGGTATCTACACTACAGGAAGTGATACTTACACTGCAGAAAAGGAAAATAACCCATCTCTTTACACTATTTTCTCTGAAGATTTCCCAGTCTGGAGAAACAGTGTTTCTAGCCCCAGACCTCTTCCTAACCTCCTCTTGATGAAGATCATTGTCTCAAGCATCAATTCACTTTTTCTGTGTAGCTCCAGACTCAGAAGATGTCATAGGTGCTCTTTCATGTTTGTTATATAAATGTGGTTTGGCTGTTTGCTTTTTTTTTTGCAAAGCAATTTATTGATCATTAGGGACTTGGATTTACTAGAATGACATGTAACCAGAGTATTCAAGATTCGTGTCTTTCTTTTATGGCTAATTAGAAGAAAAATTTTTTAAAATATTATTTTAATTGAATCCTTGTTTAGTCTAAAAATCTGCCAGTTGATTTTTTAGCTTTGTGGTCCAGTAAGTGTTAGGTGCCTCTCCCAGAATTGCAGGTCTTACAGTCTGGTGCCCGAATGCTGCGGAGATCCCCTTAGTGTCCCTTTGTGCTCCCATTTCTGAATCCTTTCTCCCACAGCTTCCAGGTACCTCATGCTTCCTTTTCTACTGCCTCAGTTTCTTTCCCTTCAGACGGCTGCTGGTGGTAAATGGCAATACAATGCTGTTATTTCCCCTCATCTCTTTTCTTTAAATGATCCAAAACAAGGAAGAAAATGAGAAACAAAAAACCCAATGCCATTTTTGGCAAATGGGGGAGATGGTTAAAATTGGTTCCCCTAAAAGGAAGGGCTGCCTAAAGAAGTGACATCCACTGGTGGTGCATGGGAGACACAGAGCTGTGTTATGGGTGTTTAGTCAAGACCACTTCTCAGGAGGGTGAGAGCCCTTGGTTGGGCACAAAACCCAAGTTCCTTCTGGGTCACAGTGGAATAAGCATGCCTGTAGTGTTGACCAGCACTTCCTACCACCCCAGAAGCTCCATCCCTCTTTTTCTCCTCATCAGTTTCAGTAGAGGTACAGATTCTTTTCAGAATTTCCTGAGAACCGACTATTGGCGTTCTTTTCTCTATTTTGATATTGTATTTTATTTTATTAAGCTCTGTTCTCATCCTTATTATTTCCTTCCTTCTACTTTCTTTGACTTCATTCTTTTTCTATCTTTTTAATTTCCAAGGTTAACTCATTAACTTTCAGACTTTCCTCTTACTTAGATATGCATTTAGCCTAATAAATTTGCCTGGAGTATTGCCTTAGGAATATTTGTCTTCCACAGTTTTGATTTGAAGTGTTTTTCTTGTTCACATGTAAGTTTTTAACATTTTTGTTGATTTTCTCTTTGACTTATAAGTTCCTTACATCCATCTGTTTTATTTTCAGAAATTTCAGAACTTTTCAGCCACTGCTTTTTCTGTTTTAGTACATAGTGATTAAAGAATGTGGTCTATATGATTCCCATTCTTGAAATTTATTGGGATTTGTTTTATGGCCTGGTACATAGTCAGTTTTTACAAATTTCTATGTTTTCTTGAAAATAATTAGTTGCAGTGACCAGTATATGTTCATTAGCTTAAGCTAATTAATTGTGTTATTGAGATCAGTTATTGAGGGAGGAATTTATAAGAGTGAATTGGTCAGTTTCATCTTGGGCTTCTTTCAATTTTTGCTTTGTATATTTTTAAAATTTATTTATTTGACACAGAGAGAGAGAGTGAGCAAGAGAGACAGACAGATAGGCGGAGCTCAGGAGCCAGGGGAGTGGCAGAGAACCAGACTCCCAGCTGAGCAGGGAGCCCACCATGGGACTTGATCCCAGGACCCTGGGATCATGACCTGAACCAAAGGCAGATGTTTAACTGACTGAGCCACCCAGGCACCCTGCTTTGTTTATTTTGAAGTAATATGTAATTAGGTGCATTCTGGGTCAACTCAGTATATATTATGAAACAACCCTGTTAATGTCTAGTAATGCTCTTTGTTTTTAAGTCTGTTTTATTTATTTTTGATTTAAAAAATTATTTATTTATTTGAGGGGGTGAGAAGCAGAAGGAGAGAGAGAATCTCAAGCAGATGCTCTGCTCAGTGGGGAGCCTGTGGTGGGGTGATCTCAAGACCCTGAGATCATGACCTCAGCTGAAATCAAGAGTCAGATGCCTAACCAACTGAGCCACCCAGGTGCCCCAAGTCTGTTTTAATAGAGCTATGCCAATTTTCTTTTGCTTAGTATTTGCCTGTCTTATCATTTTCTAATACTTTCACTGTCAACAGTTTTTTTTTTCTTTTTTTAAGGTTTTATTTATTTTACAGAGAGAGTGTGTGAGCACAAGCAGGGGAAGTTGCAGAGGGAGAGAGAGAAGTAGTCTCCCCTCTAAGCAGAGAGCCTGATGTGGGGCTCAATCCCAGGACCCTGGGATCATGACCTGAGCCAAAGGCAGACACTTAACTGACTGAGCCACCCGGGTTTCCCACTGTCAATAGTGCTATATATTTTTATTTCACTTGTGAAACTGTATTAAAGAGCATAAAGTTGCTTTTTTTAACCTATATGTTTTAATATGAAAGTTATGTTCATTTACAGTGCTACTGTTAATGTATTTTGATCTGTTTTACCATTTTACTCTGTCCCACCTTTCGTATACTTGGTTACTCTCTCTGGTTGCTTTTTGTATAATTTAGATCCTCTGTCCTACTCCACATTACATTTTCTTTCCTCACTTATTCAAAACTTTACACTCAATTTCTGTTTTCTAGTGTTTATGATATGGTAAGTTCAGCATTCATGTTTACTTTAACAAAATCCAAACTGAATCAGAGTAATTTCTGTTCTGAGCAATTCAAGGACTTTATACTTAAACTCTGATCACCCTCCGGCTCAATTTATATGTTGGCGTTGTCTGGTGTTTTAGTCAGACTTTAACTCTTTTTTTTTTTTTTTAATTATTCTTTTCACATAGTGTGCAATTTGTTGACAATATTATCCCACCGTTTTCCATGTTCTATTGTTGCATTCTAAGAATCCAGCTAACAATCTGATTGTAGTTTTTCTGTATTAATCTGTCTTTTCTTCCTGGCTGATTTTAATTCCTTCTGTTGTTGTGTTGTTCTGAATTTCACTACAGTGTATGTGGTAATGGGCTTCTTTTCAATTAATCCACCCAGGAGTCACTGGACTTCTTAAATATGAGGATTGCTGTCTAATCGGTGTTCTAGAAAATTCTCTGCCATTATTTCTTTGAATATGTCTTCTCCCCATTCTCAATTATTCCTGAAACTTTGATCAGATGCATGTTAGACCTCCTTTCTATATCATCTGTGTCCTTAACTTCCTTTCTTACTTTATTTTCTTTGGGTTATTATTTCAGCTCTGTTTACCAATTTACCACTTATCTTCTCTGCTTTGTCTCTTCTTTTTTTTTTTTTAATATGTTCACTGAATTTCCATTAACTTTTTCAAATAAATGTGGTAATTTTTATAGTTTCTTGTTTGAAGTTATACTTTGATAAACTCTTATTTCCTTAATCATATTAAACACACTTATTTAATGTTTTACATAAAATAATTTCACAATTAACAGGAATTTAACAGTTGGAGAAGACTGACCTGGCAGTCCAGTTCTGGGTTCTTTATTAAGGAGAACAAACGAGTGGCCAGGTTAGCGACCATGCTCTGGAACTCAGGCTGCCCCTCCCCAGATGTGCTACACACCTGTATCCTAAAGGGCAACAGGTGTTTGTGAGCCTAAGTAACACTGGGCTTCCTCCAGTGTCCTCACTGAGGGAGTGCCCTGCTCCCGTCCTCAATAAAGGCTGAAAGGAGCCCCTCACACCGGGTTAAAGATCATGTCTATCCTGGCCTCCTGCTCTCCACTGACCTGGTCAAGAGTAAACTTGAAACACCCCTCTTTCTTGCCCCTTATCACTTGTGGTCCCACCTCTGCTTTGCTTTGAATGGACCAAGACTCATCCATCATGCTCTTCACCCCTATATGTCAGCCTCCTGGTCTCCAGGGTCACTCCCCCTCAGTTCCTGATGACCTCAGCCCCAGCTTCTCCACCACTTCCTGCAGCATCGCTCCTGCCTTAGTCCTGGCACTTCAATATACAGGGAGAGGATCCTTCTAACATCTGGGCCTCTCAGTTCCTTGACCTACTTTGCTCCAAGTTCTGTCTTCCACCCCACCCCGCCACTGACTTCCACAGTCATAGATGGACACTCATTCCCAGTAATGGCCAATCTCTTCCTAATCTCTTTCATTCATAATGTGTTCTGAAAATCAACTTCCATCTTCCAAGTCTTTCCCTCTCTTCCTCTAATTCCAACAGTCCCTCAATCTCCTGACTTTCAGTCCATGACCCCGGACCCTTGAGGTCCTTTCCTACTGCCTTTTCCAGCCTGTATTTCGTTGTGTGCCCTATAATCAATCCTTGGACTACACCCTCAGTTCACATACCCAACCCAGACTGCCTCCTTTTCACTCAGCAGACACCCAGAGTGGTTCAGTCCCTGTTTCTGCATCCTGCTGCCTGCATCAGTGCTGGGGAGTGTGGCCAAAGGAACACTCACAAGCAGTCGACTGGCCTTGCGTGACCATGAACATGGGGTGGATCCTTAGCGCTGCCTGAGACTTTTCTGGGCCTGGCCCTCTCAAATTCTCCCATTGCCTCAGACATGCATACCTTCTCTCTATCTTCATTCTCACAGTGTCCCTGCTGCCACTGTCGCTGAAAAAGCTAGAGCCATCTGCGGGGGAAGGGCCTCCCACAGACTCTACCATCGCCCACTGGCCTTCGTCTGTAGCTACACAGTCTGCCTTGTGTTCTGGCACTAACCATGAAATATCTGTGCTCGGATCTAAGAGTCAGACCCTCCACTCCTGGGCCCTGCAGCCCACCTGCCTTGAATACTCAAGGGTATCCCTCCAGGGATTCTCCCTCTGCATTTCCAGTCTTCTCTCCCTATCAGGTAATTCTTACTAACTTACAAAGACGTTATTTCTCCTTTCTTGGAAAACACTCCCTCTGTAACTCCCTTCTGCCTCTAGCTATGGCTCCGTTTCTCTGCTTTCCTATATACAAAAACTGCTAAAGAGAGTTGTCTAGACTCACTGTCTGCTAATTCTCTCCTCCCATTGTCTGTTAACCCCACCCCTGCAGATTGCCAGCTCAGTTTCATCAACTTCACCAGCAACTGCCCAATGACTAAGGACCCCAGTTTACTGAACACAAGGGCTGCTCCTGTCCTCATCCTTCTTGCTCTATAAGCACCGTTTGACTCAGCCAGTCAGCCTCTTTTCCTTGATATACTTTTTCCCCTAGGTGTGGAGGATGCACTCATAAATTCCTTCCACATCCTTGGTAGTTCTTTCTCCTCTATTCAGATGCTTCTTTGTCATTTGCTTGACCTCTGAATGTTGGAGTGCCCTATGGCTGAGTCTTTGATCCCCTTTGCCTATTTTTAAAAAATATTTTATTTATTTATTTGACACAGAGAGAGAGAGAGAGAGCGAGCGAGCGAGTGCACAAGTAGGCATAGAGGCAGGCAGAGAGAGAGGGAGAAGCAGGCTCCCCACTGAGCAGAGAGCCCGATGTGGGGTCTCATCCCAGGACCCTGAGATCATGACTTGAGCTGAAGGCAGAGGCTTAACCCAGTGAGCTACCCAGTCACCCCTGCTTTGCCTTTTTATTTATATTCCCTCCCTACAGACCTCACCATGCTCTTGTATCATTGTTTTGAGTCCCGTCTATGTCATTGAGCCTCAAACATTTACCTCCAGACTGCACCTCTCTCTCAAACTCCTTGAATAACCTACTTGACCTCTCTGGATATACAATACTTATCTCCCCATCAGCTCTTTGAAAATTGAACCTCTGATCTCCCCAAACCCATTATCTCTCTCTTTTTTTATTTTTCATTTAAATTCAATTAATTAGCATATAGTGTATTATTAGTATCAAAGGTAGAGTTCAGTGATTCATCAGTCTGATATAATGCCCAGTACTCATTGTAACATATACCTTCCCCAATGCCCATCCCCCAGGCAACTCATCCCCCCACCCCTTCCCCTTCAGCAACCCTCAGTTTGTTTCCTATGATTAAGAGTCTCTTATGGTTTGTCTCCCTCTCTGGTTTTGTCTTGTTATATTTTTCCCTCTCTTTCCCTATGATCCTCTGTTTTGTTTCTTAAATTCCACATTTGAGTGAGATCATATGATAATTGTCTTTTTCTGGTTGACTTATTTCTCTTGGCATAATACACAAACCCATTATAAATATTTATTATTAAGTGATTATAAAATTATTAGTAATTAATTAAATTATTAATGCCTTGTTTTACCATCTTTTTCCCCCCCATACTACTCTTTGAAATCTGGTGTGTATTTTTCAGTCATGGAAAATCTTAATTTGGATGCTAACTTTTCATCAGAATTACTTGATTCATATTTAGATTTAATGAAATATACAGTTAAAAAGTACATGCACACACCCAAGTTGTTCTAAATTTATTTAAATGTTTTCCCATAGCTGAATTGAATATCATTTAACAGGAAGAGTTAGACTTATTTTGCATAGCACCCAGCACTCTGTTGGTCGGAAGCAAGTCAAGAATTTTGTCTAGAACAGCTCTTCTCACCTCTTTGTTATCTGTCCAATAGGATATGATCTAGGGTCAAATCTCTTATAATGCTATTGCTTATATATCTTTGAATATAACCACAGTGTGAAAGGCCTAGATGACCACAATATTTTACTGGAAATAGTTTCAGTGTCTCCTTCCTGAATAGGGGGGATCCCTGGACTGTAACCCAGAAGTTAGATAGTTATAGTCATCTGGCTTTAATTTTCTTCAAGAGATTCTTCTCCAGGTTCATAGAAGAACTCCTCAAATAATTACCTTCCCTGTGGAAAAGGATGTCTTGGAGTGTTTCCATTTCTTCTGTTAGAAAACATGTGAGAAATTCACTTAATTGCCAGACAGAAACACAGAAACTGAGATCTCATGTTTTTGCCCTTTTGGACTCATTATTTGGAAGTTGTCTTTCAGAAAAATTGGAGAAAATGCCATCCCTCTGTAACATGGCCAATTTAGGGGCATACAGCACTCCTTTCTCAGGTAGGGACTTACTGAAAATCTAGTCAGCAGCAAAAACAGGTTTTTTAAAAAAATATCTATAAAATGGTTTGGGGTTCAGTATAGAAACTAAGGCCTAATTTTAGTGTAGAGCGATGGCCCCAGTGAGCCTGTACAAATAAGACAGACCCATTGTAGGCAGACTGTCATCTATGTCAGGTTTTCCTCATGAAGGTGGTGTCATGGCTAAGATGCTGCCCTTCAGACAGATGCCTGAAAAATGTGTCTCAGGAGCCTCAGCATTGTAACCTTAGACTTAGCCACTTCATTTCTGGGAATCTAGCCTACAGGGGAAAAGTCCTTAATGTGGAAAACCCTTTGTGCACAAAGATGTGTATCATCATTCTCTGTGAATCTGTCCAAAATTAGAATCAACCCAGATGTATGATGCTGGGAATAGGTCAATAGATATATACATGGGACAAAATGTAATATAACCATTAAGAATAAAGCTTAAAAGGGATTCTACTAACATGGAAATACACTGGAGATAAGGGTTTAGTGGAAAAAGACACATGCTTCTGTGTATAATTAGGCAAAAACAACAGCAGTCCCTACCAAGAGTGAGACACATGGCACTTCAGGAAAGCAATGTGTTAATACCAATTGTATTTGTTTGATAGTGTCTTGGGATTAGTTTTCTTTTAAGACATTTTCATGTCTTCCAAATTTTCTTATGTGGGAATTTTGGAGGATACTGAAAACCACACAAAAGTTCTGAAGGAAAAACTCAGAAGAATGAGAAGGGGCAGACAGTGGTTAGAGGCGCCTTCTGATGAACACCTACGACATTGTTCCTGGTTGAGAACTGTTTTGCAGAACTGAGAACTCCAAAAAAAGAGATGGTACAGGAGAGGTGGGTCAGATGGGAATACACAGTGTTAGGAAGGGGTCTCTCATTGCTGTCTGGAAATGAAGAGCAGGGCTGAAGTCTTTATGTCTCAGTTCTCCTTTGTCCTATCTCTGGGTACATGTGGGCAGTCAACTGGTGTTTGTTGACTGAAGAATCAATGGACAGATACTGTAGCAGATACCACTGGCCACATTACGGAGCACTTAGGTTATGCTTTTAGGATGTTACCTTTGGCCTTTGAGGAAAAAAAGGAAGAAAAAATTTTCACTTATATCCAATTTGAATTAAATGTCCATGGGCATTACTACTTAGAACTAAACTACCTTCCCTACCTTCTCTCAAATTGCTGAACCACTTTATTTAAAATAAAGTTGTAGCTATTTTGGTTAGCTTATGCTTCAGAGTTCTGTAATCTTGTCTGTAGAATTCTGTAACACACCTTTAATTATCCTCAAAGTAGCTAATGGTAATTAAAGCATGTGTCTCTGAACCCCCTGCTGATGGAAGATGTATTACTTCATAGCTGGGTTTGTGAAACCATCACAGATCAGGCTAATGTTAAAGATCATTAAATAATTTCACTCCTGCCATGGTACTGAATTGGAGATTTTTTTTTTAATTTCCTAGAGCAACTTTACTCTTCCCTGTGTCATCTATCCAATAGGATATGATCTAGGGTCACATTTCTTTATAATGCTATTGCTTGTATATCTTTGATCATAACCACAGTTTGAAACGCCTAGCCCAGCACAATGTTTTATTATAAGCTCTTCTATTCAAAACTGTTCTCTCTTTGAAAATGTACACTCCAGTCTAGTTTAAACATTTATTTCAAATTTCAGTGTATTGTAGTGAAAGAAAAGAAATGAAAAGAAGAGAGAAAGAAAGAAAGAAAGGAAGAAAGAAAGAAAAAGAAAGAAGCCTATTTATTACACTTGGACCTGGGTCATTGAAGAAACCACAGAGTTAAAAAGGATCAGATCAGAGAGGGGTTTTGAACAGTCTTCTGGTCCAGAGATAGAAAGCTGGTGGGCCAGGTGTCATCCGTAGGCCATTCCCCCATGTCACCAGGTGATGCAGCATATTGGTGAGATCAGTGAATTCTATGGACATGAGTCCATGGTCAAACTTCTTTTGCTGTAAATTGAGTTTCTTGGTCAGTCACAATGTGGGGTGGGGTAAGGGAAGATGTCAGTGAATTAAGTATCCTGTGAGTGATGGTAGGGAAAGATGCAGGCAGGCATTATAGACAGAGCTGGCAAATATCAGTGTTTCTAGTGCAGGGAGGAACCACTGCTCTCAGTGTGACAGAAGGGGTCTAGTGTAATCACTCTCTACCAGGTGATTGACTGGTTTCCTCACCTCTACATCCAGGGGAAGGGCTCAGCACTGTTTTTGGCTACAGGGAAGACAGGCACTCAGCAGTGGTGATAGTCAGATGAGCTGCAGTGAGGGAGTCTACGAGTTGGACCCACGTGTAGCCACATTTGTGGACCCAGCTGCCATGCCCATTCTGTACAAGAGCCCACTGGAGAGAGACTGGGGAAGAGGCTGCCTCACCTTCCCAATGTCATCTTGTCCACCTGATTATGGAGAGCTTCCACAAAGATGTTGAGACACTGGTGGTGCTGTGCTCTCCAGGAGGCTATCACCCACACACTTCTTCCTCAGACCTCCTTGTTACTGGCTTCCTGATCCTCTTCTTTCACATGGTAGCTACTGCCCATGAATTGGTGTATATCCTTCCAGACAACTCTTGGTTCAAACAACATGAAAAATAATATGCTGCTTGAAATCCTGCCCACCAGAAGGATTACCCTTCACTGCTCTTCTCCAGGGCCACCCTGTCAGCAGGGCCATGAGGCTACAGATCCCGCCTTTGGGTTGGTGTGAGAGACCTCTCACAAAATTGTCTAAAATCAGGCTTGGGGATTTTCCTCATGTTGGCTGATCATCAGGAACTTCCTTTGAGGATGTAGGTGTGGATTGAGGGAGAGGAGAAAGCAACAGACATGGAAGACCCAGCAGTTGAAGACACCTGCCCATGCAGCGTACACCAAATGATACTGCTTGAGCCTGATTTCTTGTATACCATTTTCACTTGACAGTGGATGCCTACTGCACCTGCCTATCCTAATGAGAGGCTCAAAACTAGCTTCTGCTGGTTACAGGGTCTCTCGATGTCCTATTATCAGGTGTTCAGTACCAGGACCTGGTAACAAACATGAGCTGTTTCTGACAAGGAAAGCATTTATGTGGAGGAGAGGGCATGGCTGTGTTCTCATACACTTTGAGGTCTGTGGAACCTCTCCTAGAGCTTCCCAGAGGTCCTGTACAGCATCTTTTTTTGTTACAGACACTTTGTATGTCACTGGGTGTGTTGGTTCCTGCATAAATGAAGGGCTGGAGTGGCTTGCATTGCTGCATGGATTTGTGGCAGAGCCTTCTCTTATTCTGGGCCACACTCAATACTGGCAGCCTTACAGTTTACTTAGTAAATGGCTGAGAGCAGCATACTTGCTTGTTTTTCTGTGCCATCGCTGAAACCCAAAATAGCCTACCAAGCTTCAAGCCTTTTTTTTTTTTTCACTGAAAGGCTAAGTGATGATGATGATGATTATAATAATGTGATTATAATAATAGCAGTAATAAAACTACAACCCTAGGGTGTCTAGGACAATCCTTCAGAGAAACAATGACCAAACTCAGGTGGCTTGGACCAAGGTTGTAGCTGGTGAGGTAGTATCCTAACTCTGTCTTCTTCTAGGGCCTGGGGAGGCACAGGTGGGCTGATGGCAGCAGGCGCTGCTGGGAGCACAGATGCTCGTTTCTGAAACTCTTGCTTTGAAGTACTGCAGGAGCTGGTTTAGAACTAGACTTTTTATCATAACTTTTTTGAAGAGTACTCCCCCCTTAGGGAGTTGACCAATTCTATACATTTCATTCCCTCTTCTTCAAGACTGTTCTATCCATATTCCTGTGTCTTCCTTTAGCTTGCCAAGGGCTCTGAATGGGGTCATTTTCTTGTCTATTTATGTATAGACTGTATCTCTGAGTTTCAAAGTCACATATGAGCTTGGAGGTACTTGGTAGGCATTTTGGATGATCTTATTTGGCATGGAAGAGTAAGTACTATCTTAGTAACAGCACTTGGGGCTGGATTTCATGAAATTTGACAAGTGCCTTTTTTTTTTTAAGATTTTATTTATTTGAGGAAGTGGGCTAATGAGAGATCATAAGTAGGTGGAGGAGCTGAGGGAAAGGGAGAAGCAGACGCCCGCTGAGCAGGGAGCCCGACTTGGGGCTCAATCCCAGGACTCTGGGATCATGATCTAAGGTGAAAGCAGACACTTAACCTGCTGAGCCACTCAGGTGCCCCTTGGCAAGTGCTTTGTAATGGCTTGCTCTCCTGGAATACTTCCAGGAGTCACCTGGATCTGAACGCACATATTAAAAAGCTTAGATCAGATTTAAATAATTTAAGTTCACTACAAAATGAGATGACTTTCCTGCAGTTACAGAATGAGTGTAGAACACGCAGATCAAATAAAAGTGTGTGCCTTCCAGGGGGTGTACTAGAGAATTGCAGTGTGTGGATAGTTTGGAAAATCTTGTTTTGAAACCTCTAAACTAGGCTACAATAAGCACAGAAGTTGAAAGAGTTCCTTCCCTCCGTGTTCAGCACTTTTTCTTCGTATTGAAGTCAAATCTGTGAAGTATGTTAGTTCCTAGTTACTGCCATCTTTTCCCTAACAGTAGTGCTGAAGTTTTACATCAAGAAGGAAGAAGGCCTTTGGAGTCATAATAATTTACAGCTCTGTGGTAGGAAGGAATTGGGAAGAGAAAGGGGGAGATCCAGGTCAAATATGCTGGAGGAAGCTCAGACTTCCCTATCAAACACACACAGGAGTGATTTGCAGAGAAAGGAATGAATCACTTAGAGGGTTCATTCTTCCAGTTCTGTGAAGCTATGAAAGAACTTTTCATTCTGTGAAACCCATTTCTAAGATGTAGCTTAGAAATGAACTCTGTGTCTATAGATAAACCACATAGTGTTGAAATGGGAGCAGAAGGAAAGGACAAAGGATCTGAAATGATTTGCTGTCACTAGCAAGTGGGGCTTGCTACCCTAATCCTGAAGTAGGCTCCCCTGTCCTGTTAGCAGAAGATAGTGAGAGATTTTCCCAGGATGCCTCGGGTGGTCAAACGTTGGATTAAAATAAATAAAACCATCTCTGTGCTCATCATTTATTTCTGAGTCTATGTACTTGAAGCCATCAAAATAGCTACATTTTTATGTGTGTTTTAAATTGATGATGCATTTGAAAATAGTAACTGAGACGGGGTGCCTGGGTGGCTCAGTGGGTTAAGCCTCTGCTTTCAGCTCAGGTCATGATCCTCAGGGTCCTGCGATCGAGCCCCACATCGGGCTCTCTGCTCAGCAGGGAGCCTGCTGCCCTCTCTCTCTTTCTTCTGCCTGCCTCTCTGCCTACTTGTGATCTCTCTCTGTCAAATAAATAAATAAAATCTTTAAAAAAAAATGAAAAGTAGTAACTGGGAAACACCAGGGAGAGATTTTCTTGAGCGCATAGAATGTGGCGGTGGGCCATGGGTGGCAGAGATCCAGCCAACCCTGTGTGGTGTGGAGATGGTGGCTGCTGGCATGTCATGGCGATTGCTTATAACCTGATAATGTCTGATAACTTCTAACTTATGCTGTAAGTGTGAACTTCCTCATTGTCTCTCAGTCACTTAAGTTTGGTAGAGGGGAGACATTTTTTAAGACTGTGAACTGAAGAGTTCCTGTTGGTGGCTGTCCCTGGGCTTCACTTTTCCTGTAGCCACATTTCATCTGACTCAGATGAGTTTCTTCCCCAGTGTAGAGAGGCTGAGTCTCCCATTGTTAAGGCTCAGCTGTGAGGCCCAAAGGATGAAACATGGTGGGTAGAGAGAAGAAAGCCCAAACCATTGGGCCCAGAAGTACGGGGAAGAGAGGATAGAGAAAGAGTCCAGTGAGGCGAGGAGGGTGTGTCCTGACTCTCCTTGGGGTGGGATGTAAGTGGTATGCATGCATGCCTTATGTTGGGTAAAGTAGAACCTTCAGAAGCAGGTATGGGGGCCTGAGGACATGGTGGGGAAGACTAGCTCGGGGTGGGGTGCTGTAACCCTCTCCAGAAGGCCCTGTGTGAGCACGTGCACTGTGGTCCACGGATGACTGTGGAGCATTGATTGGAGGAGCTGTGTCTCTGGCTGGGCCCCATAGCAGGGAGCCAGCGGTTCCCGTGAGCCCTGGTGAGAATGCTGAATGGCTGCAGACCACCGGAGCTGCTGAAGCCCAGAGTCTGGAAGGGGAGGCTGCCAGCAACAAGGACCCTGGGGATGTGCTTCCTCGGTGGAGTCACAGTCGGTAGCTGGGTGTGCCATTCATGACAAAGGACAAAGGCTGGTTACTTCTTAATAGATATGGGCAGACACCATACTGGCCCCCTGTGGCAGAGCCCCGCCTAGCAGGACCCCCAGTGGACTAGTCATCCTGTCCCTCACTGCCAGGAGACCAGTAAAGCTTGCCCCTGGTGCCAGATGCCATCCTGGGAAGGAGGAGGGGCATGGAAGGAATGTCCCCACTGGGAAGTTGAACTTTAACTGGCCTGAACATTTTCTAGGAGGAGGGAGTTTTAATTAGAGAGTAAATAGACAGACTTGAGTCATTTTCTTTGCTTTCTTCTCATCTTAGAGCTCTCAGATAAGTCATAGCAGACATATTGAGTGATATGCACATCTTTAAGGGGTGCCTCTGTCTGCTCTCTTCTCTCAGCCTGGAGACCTGCCCAACCCTTGCTCCTTTTTAGAGGAGACTCCTTAGGGCTCTGACTCTGATCACTAACACCTGGAAGCCTCTGCATCTCTGGCTTCTTCTCCCCCATCAGGGAGAGTGACTCACAGTCCATTCCTCAGGTAGCTCTTTGCACACTGTACCTGGATTGTCCTTTGTTGCCTGCTATCCTGGCCTCCACTTGGTCAAAGTATGAACAAACAGGACTCACCTTGGTCCCTGGATTAGGTTCCAACATCTGTGACTAGGAAAACCCTCAGATCTGAGGTTTGCATACTAAAAAGCCAGGCTCTGCAGCTGCTCTTTGCTTACACTGTAATTGTGATGTTTACATGTAAATTGATACTCCTAAGTAAGTACCTGATAATAATTAGCTCCCTTTGGAAGGTAAATATTCACCTTTTCTCATCTACTATCAGTTGTCTTGAACCCTTTACTCTGAGAACAAACAGAACAGTAAATTTTAGCCTACCACGTTTGATCCCCAATTCACCATTGATGAAGTCTGAATTAGTGAGGTTTCAGTGTGTATGTCTCCATGGCTTATGTTCTTCACTATAATTATGTGATCTAATTCCAAATACAGCCAGCTACCAGCTCTTATCTTGATGCATTTTCATTACAGATAGAAGAAATGCACCAGACTTTTATATGGCAGAGAGAGCAAAGAGCATCATTATCCAGTTGAAACTGAAGAGGGAATTTTCAGTGGGGTGAAGAGCTATGTATTTTTATCAGGTGTTCCTTAGCTATCCTCTGTGCGGGGGATCTACATAAAAACACCCAAAGGGTGGGACACAGACAGAAAAAACCCAAATGGCAGGAAAGGTATCACAGGGCTTCCACTGTGTCCAGAGGCTCAGAAAACAAAAGTAGGGGATTGCAGGCATTGCTTTCATGTCAAGATGGGAGAGAAAACCACTGGGCTTCAATATAAACACTGGGCTTTTGTTTCCTATAAATATAGTCATTGCAGATGAAGCCAGAGAAATATAATCAAGGTTTATTAAGGAGGCCATTTATTTGTGTAATGTGTATGTGTGTCTGATTACTCAGATGTCTCCAGGAAAATAGGAATGTGTTTATAAGTGTACATATTTATATAAATGTATAAAATAAAGAGATTTGTCGTAATTGGCTCACATGATTATATAGGCTGACGTATCCCACATTCTGTGGCTGAAAATCTAGAAGAGTCAATAGTGTAATTCTAGTTTGAGTCTGAAGGACTGAGAACAGGAGAACCAATGGTATAGTTCCAGTCCAAAGGGCAGCAGGCTTGAGAACAAGGAAGGGCTGATGTTCCAGTTTCAGCCCTGAGGCAGGAAATAGCCAGTGTCTCAGTTTGAACACACACATCAGACAAAAAGAATTTTTTCTTACTTGGGGGAGGGATTTCCGCTTTTGTTCTGTTTAAGCCTTCAGCGGGTTTGGTGAGGCCCACCCACATTAGAGAGAGCAACTTGCTATATTCAGTCTCCCTGATTCAAGTGTGAATTTTGTCTAGAGATCCTCACAGACATACTCAGAATAATGTTTAGTCAAATATGTGGGTACCCTGTGGCCTAGTCAAGTTGACACTCAGGGGTCTTTGAATGATTTCTGAGCCCAGAGTCTGCAGTGATCCTACAGAGTGACTGTAATGAAGGACCCCTTGTGGAATCTGTTGGGTATGCCTGGGGGCATTTGTGTTTGAACCAGGATTTCTCAACCATTGAGAAATTGGCACTACTGACATTTTGGACCACATCATGCTTTGTTGTGAAGTACTGTATTGTGCATCATGGGTTTTTTGGCATCAATCTCTGGCTTTTACCCACTAGATGGCTATAGCACACCCCCAGCTGTGACAACTAAAGACTTCTCCAAACATTGCTGAATATCCCCTGGGAGCCACTATAGCCCTCAGCCGAGAACCAAAGGTTTAGACTCCTGCTCTCTTGCCCTTCCCTCCGCTTCTTTATGCTTAGGACTTGTGTGCATGCTTGTGTAATGCCATTTGAAACCATCTCTCAAGAGCTGTTGCCACCAAACACTTCCAGAAGAGGCCACGGAAGTATCTCCCCCACCTCTGCCGTCCTTACTTTGGAAGATATTTTTACCATGATCTAAGAGGTAGAAGATGCAATTAAATCTCATATAGATGGAGACAATAAGATCTTCCAACAAATTTTCAACTTCCAGACCTATCCTCACTTGCCAGAAATAAAATCATAGTGCCCCATCTGTTTAATGGGGAAGTTTTGTCTAAAAAGCATGAGTTTGGAGTCCCCGTGGTTTATCAGGAGAGTTAAGGGATCAGAGGGATGTCACAAGGGTTATAGGAACTGCTCCCTGGCAGTCTCAGAGTGATGGCATTCGGACTAGAGGAGCCGTGGGTTTCCCATGTATCTGGCCTGGAACTTAATCTGACTCCTTCTGCAGTGCAAAGGGTTTCAAATGGAATCCAGGTTTGCAGAGTATGTCTGGGGATAGCCATTCAAGGGCCAGAGTGCCCCTGGAGCCAGAGGAGACCTCTTTGTTCATTCTTTCATTCATTTGGCAGTCAGCCATTTAGCCCACACCTACTCTGAGCCAGGCATTGCACAAAGTCCTGAGGATTGAACATTTATAGAGATGAATTTGTGAAATAGTATAACCAAAGTGTTTCAGGTGCTCTTGTTATTAGCTTGTTATCAGCTGTGTTTTTGAATGTATCCATTGTGGTAGGTGTGAAATGGTATCTCATTGTGGTTTTGATTTGCATTTCTTTGATGGCTAATGGTTGTCAAGCATCTTTTCATATACTTATTGGCCATTTGTATATGTTCTTTGGAGAAATGTCTATTCAAATCCTTTGCCTTTTTTTTTTTCCTTTAAATTAGATGACTTGTATTTTTCTTATTTAGTTGTAAGAGTTCTTTATATATTCTGGATGAAAGTCTTTTATTGGATATATAATTTTATCCTATCCTATAGGTTGTTTTTTCACATTGTTGATAGAGACTTTGAAGTACAAATTTTTTTCATTTTTGCGAGTTTCAATTTATCTATTTCTTTGGTCATTTGTGCTTTTGGTGTTATATCTAAGAAACTATTGCTTAACCTAAGGTCATGAAAATTAACACTGTTTGTATGTAAGAGTTTTATAAATTTATGACTTATGTTTAGGTAATTAATCTTTTTTGAGTTAGTTTTTGTATATGGTATGAGGTAAGAATCTAACTTTACTCTTTTGCATGTGTCTATCAATTTGTCTCAGCTATTGGTTGAATAGACCATTCTCTTCTCCATTTATTTGTCTTGACATCCTTGTCCAAAATCAATTGACTATAAGTATAATGGTTTATTTCTGAACTCTCAATTCTATTCCATTGATCTATATTTCTATCCTATGTCAGTACTGCACTGTCTTGATTATTGTGGCTTTGTAAATAAGTTTTGAAATTGAGAAGGGTGAATCCTACAACTTTTTTCCCCAAGATTGTTTGGTTTTTCTTGGACCTTAAACTCACAGGAATTTTTGGATCAGCTTGCCAATTCTTGCAAAAAAAAGCAGCTGGGGTTTTGATAGAAATTGGATTGAATTGATAGATCCATTCTGAGAGTTTTGCTTAGCAGTTTTAAGTCTTCCAATCTATATCCATGGGATGTCTTTCCTGTGTTTAATGTACAAGTCTTGAACTTCTTATATTCAATTTATTTGTAAGTATTTTATTCTTTTGATGCTATTGTCAATGGAACTGTTTTCTTAATTTTATTTTTTTGAGTGTTTGTTTCTAGTATTAAGAAATATGATTGAGGGGCACCTGGGTGGCTCAGTGGGTTAAAGCTTCTGCCTTCGGTTCAGGTCATGATCTCAGGGTCCTGGGATCGAGCCCCACATCTGGCTCTCTGCTCAGCGGGGAGCCTGATTCTCTCTCTCTCTCTCTGCCTGCCTCTCTGCCTACTTGTGATCTCTGTCAAATAAAATAAACAAAATCTTAAAAAAAAAAAAGAATAAGTCTAGGCTCGCCGATGGTCTCGCAAAACATTATTTAAAAAAAAAGGAATATGATTGATTTTTGTATATCAGTCTTATATCCTGCAGCCTTGCTGATACCAGTTTTTTGGTTCTGACTGTGTGTGTGTGTGTGTATGTGTGTGTGTGTTTATTCCTTAGACTTTTCAGTATATATCAGACTTTTCAGTATATATCATGTTTTCTCTAAATAGATATAGTTTTACTTTTTCTTTCCAATCTTGATGCTTTTGTAGTTCTTGTTCCTATCTGATTGCTCTGGCTAGAACGTTACTGAACAGTAATGGTGAAAATGACAATCTTGTTATGTCAGTGATATATGAGGGGAAAGCATTCATCCTTTCATCATTAAGTATGATGTTAACTGGGAGTTTTTTGGAGGCAGCCGTAATCAAGTTGAGAAAGTTCCCTTCTGTTCCTAGTTTGTTGGGTATATATATCATGAAAGGGTGTTCGATTTTATCAAATGCTTTTTCTTTTATTGAGATGATCATGTGATCTTTGTCCTTTAGCCTAATAATATGCTGTATTACATTGATTGATTTTTCACTTATTCAATCAACCTTGCATTCCTGGCATAAGTCACACTTTGCTATGGCATACATAATCTTCTTTGTGTGTGTGTGTGTATGTTGTTGTATTTTGTTTGCTAATATTTTGTTGAGGATTTTTCATCTATTTTCACAAAAAAATTGACGTATAGTTTTATTTTATTGTGATATCTTTTTTTTCTGCTTTTCGTGTAATACCAGTGAAGCCATCTAAACCTGTGCTTTTCTTTGTGGGATGTTTTTGATTACTAATCCATAATCTTCACTAGATATAGATCTGTTTTCTGTTTCTTCTTGAGTCAATTTTTGTATGTTCTGTCTAGGAATTTTTCCATTTCATCTAGGTTATCCAATTTGTTACCATACCATTGTTCTCAGAATTCTTTTATTATCCTTTTGATGTCTGTATTGACCTCCCTCTTTGTTTTAGTAATTTGAGTCTTATTTTTTTTTCTTGGTCAATTTTATTGATTGACAAATTGACAAATTTTGTCAATTTTGTTGATCTTTTCAGAGACCAACTTTGGGTTCTGTTGATTTTTCTTTGTTGTTTTTCTATTCCTATTTTTAAATATTTATTTCTACTTCTATTTTCTTTCTTGACTTTCTTATTTCCTTCCTTTTGCTTACTTGGGTTAAATTTTTTTTTCTTTCTAATTTCATATGAGGTTGTTGATTTGTGGTTCTTCTTCATTTTTTTAAATATAAGTGTATATAAATTTACCCCTAAGCATTGTTTTCACTGCATCTCCTAAGTTTTGTTGTGTGTGTTTTCATTTTAATTCATCTCTAAGTATTTTCGTATATCTCTTGACCCTTTGTTATTTAGGAGAGTGTTGTTTAATTTCCATATACATGTGAACTCCCCAAATTTCCTCCTGTTATTGATTTCTGATTTCATTCTACTGTGGTTAGGAAACACACTTTATATTATTTCCATTATTGTGCATTTATTGAGATTTATTTTACAGCCTAATATATGATCCATATGGAGAATGTTTCATGTGCATTTGAGAAGAATGTGTACTCTTATGTTGTGTAGATTGTTCTGAACATATCAGGTCTAATTAGCTTATAATGTTCAAGTCTTCTATTTCCTTGTTGATATTTTGCTAAGTTGTTCTATGATTGAAAGTTGGTATTGAAGTCTCCAACTATTATTGCTAAATTATCCATTTCTTCCTTTTCTTCTGTCAGTTTTAGTTGTAAGGACTTCCTTTAATATTTCTTGTAAGGTGGGTCTGCTACCAATGAAGTCTTTCTGTTTTTGTGTATCTAGAATGCCTTGTCCTAATTTATCATTCATTACTGTAGTTTTTCTAGGTATAGAATATTTTGGTTGATAGTCCTTTTCTTTCAGTTTTTTGGCCTCCATAACTTCTCAAGAGAAGCTTAGCAGTTGATCTGATTGAGGATCCCTTGTATGTGATGAGTCACTTTTTCTCTTGCTTTCAAGATTCTTTCCCCTCCTCTTCCTCCTCCTCCTTCCTCTCCTTTTCCTCCTTCTTCTGGCCTTTGATAATTGACTGTGATGTCTAAGTGTTCATCTCTTTGAACTGATCATACCTAGAGTTTTTGTTGAGCTTCTTGGATGAGCACGTTAATGCTTTTCATCACATTTAGGAAGTTATCCAGCATTATTTATTCACATATTTTTCTATGCTTTTTACTCCTGTTTTTCTTGTGTGCTTGATGGTATTCTACAGGTCTCTGAGACTCTCATTTTTTTTTTTTTTTTTTTGGTACCCTAGACTGGATCATCTAAATCTCAAGCAGTCTCAAAACATTTTTGTGTTACCTGTTTCTTTCTTCTGCCAGTTCATGTTTGCTTTCGAGTTCTTCTAGTGATTTTTTTCATTTCAGTTATTACATTTTTCAAGTCTACAATTTCTACTTGGTTCTTCTTCACAATTTCTTTCCCGTTGCTGATATTCTTTGGTGAAATATCACTCTCATACTTCCCCTGAATGATTTAGACATGGTTTCCTTTAGTTCTTCGATCATATTTTTTTTTTTAAGAAAGATTTATTTGGGGCGCCTGCATGGCTCAGTGGGTTAAAGCCTCTGCCTTTGGCTCAGGTCATAATCCCAGGTACCTGGGATGGAGCCCCACAGTGCATCAGGCTCTCTGCTCCCTGCCGCTTGCCTCTCTGCCTACTTGTGATCTCTGTCTGTCAAATAAATAAAATCTTTAAAAAAAAAAAAGATTTATTTATTTTACTTTATTTTTATTTTTTAATTTTTTTTTCAGTGCTCCAAGATTCATTGTTTAAAGATTTATTTATTTTAGAGAGAGAAAGGGAGAGAGAAAGAGATAGCACATGACTAGGAGGAGGGGCAGAGAAAGGGAAAGAGAACCCTCAAGCCAATTTCCTGCTAAACATGGAGCCCAATGTGGGGCTCTATCCCAGGACCCTGACATTATGACCTGAGTCAAAATCAAGAGTTGGACCCTTAACTGACAAAGCCACCTAGGTGCCTGATCATATTTCTAATAGCTAATTTAAAGTCATTGCGCAGTAAGTCTGATATATAGTTCTCAGGATAGTTTCCATTGATTGCTATTTTCCCCTGTGAGAGTCATTTTTCTATCTCCTTACACGTCTCATAATTTTTTTAAATTGGACATTTCAAATAATACAATATAGCAGCTCTGAAAATCAGATCTCCCCTTCCCCTGGGTTTGTTGTTGTTTCTGTTTGTTTAGTGACTTTTCTGGAAAAATCCTGTAAATTCTGTATTGTTTGTAATGTATGACTCCTAAAGTTCTTTGTTAATTTAGTGGTCAGTGGATTGGACAGAGATTTCCTTGATGCTTTGAATCAATAAATCTCCCAGCCTTTGCAAAAGGTTTTGTGTTTGAGTATGTTTTCAGCACTGTGGCAAGCAATTTACACTTCTGTCTTAGTCTTCAGTTCTTGCTTGCTCAGTGCCTGAAGGTTCATCAAGAGATGAGCAATTAGAGTCTTTTTATCTCTTTCCTGAGCAAACACACAGCTCTGTGTATGTACATAGCTTTATGGATTCCCAGGCATATATTGCAGCTTTTCAAAGCCTCCCATGGACATCTCATTTCTGTTTTTCCTTTTAAATGTTGTGACAAACCTCTTGTTACTCTTTTTTTTTTTTTAAGATTTTATTTGTTGTGTATATAACAACAAAGATTGAGAGAGAGAGACACAGCGAGAGAGGGAACACAAGCAGGAGGAGCAGCAGAGGGAGAGGGAGAAGCAGGCTTCCCGTGTAGCAGGGAGCCCAATGTGGGGCTCAATCCCAGGACCCTGGGATCATGACCTGAGCCGAAGGCGATGTGTAATGACTGAGCCACCCAGGCACCCCAACCTCTTGTTATTCTTAACTAGTAGTTTTACTCTATGGCTTTTCTGGGCCCCCTTATGTTCGCTCTGCTTCTAACTTGTAGAGCCTTGTGCACTTCCTAGACTGAGCATTGCTCACTCTCTATGTGAGGTAATCTGTTGACTTGCATCTTTTCCTTACTAAATTATGATGGTCATGGAGACCAGTGAGGAGACCTATTTTTTCTTTTTAAATCTGAAAATGTATAATATATTCCCAGATGTTTCTGCAACAAATGACTATTTATGGACTCTATAAATAAGGAAAACTCTTCATCCATGAGATATGTGTTGTTTACCATGTTGCATTTAGAGTTCTTATTTTGTATTTAGAATTTAGATTTTAGAATTTAGAATTTTGAATTTTGAATTATAATTCAGAATTTAGAATTTAAATTTAGAATTTAGAGTAGCAATTCTTTTTGGATGAACCTTTCTTTACAACTTCTCACCTGTCCAGCATGTACTTGAAATGTGGGGATTGTTTATGTTTTTGAAATATGCTGAACATCCTTCAGTTCCTGATGCTGGTTTGACAAGCCTGCTGGCTCTGGACTGAACTCTGACCTTTTCCATACCAAGCCATATCTGTTACTGAAAGCTTGATATCATTTACTAAGAAGTATAGGTTTGCCCATTGGAACCTGAGACAGAAGACAACCTGCTTCACATTCCTAGAAGCCCAAGCAGATGTGAAGTGAAATTGACATTTGTTTTTGGAAATAAAGATATATATAGTTAATATACATATATAAATCTTAATTGCAATAAAATATATGTAACATAAAATATACATTGTAATCATTTTTAAGTATACAGTTCAGTAGTGTTGAGTATATTCACATTGTTGTACAATGAATTTCTAAAGCATTATACAGGTCTATGCCACTTTTTGAAATTTCATGTTATGCTGTTTTGCTCTTTACAAAAGACCTCCTTTAGTACCTGTTTTTGCTAATTGAAAGAAATCCAAAAAGGACTTCTATATTTACCAAAAAAAAAAAAAAAAAAAGCCAGAAGTAAAGATAGCACTCAGTGTTTTGTTTTGCAGTGAGCTGAACCATTATTATAGAGGCAGCATTCATCCTGAGCAGCCAGACTGGCGCTCCCAAGCTTTTTCTCTGAGAACCACACTCAGCATCTCAGCATCAAGCTGTCATAGATTTGAACTGTGTCTGTGGGCATCTGTGCTTTATTTTGACATATTTTGTGCATCCATTAGCAAGATGTGCCCTAAGGTATTAGAAAAGCCCAAGAGAGATTATTCTTGGTTCTAGTAATGCTAAAAATTTTTTCCATATGAATTAATGGTAATTGTACCTTTGCTTTACATCATTTCAACTTAAGAAAGTTTTCATAAGAACACTCTACTCTCAGACATCAGGGGAAACCTGCATTTTAAATATTGAATCCTATAACCTGAAACTCTCTTGGTTATTCAAGTTTTGTGAGATCCTTTGAGTCTGTGTCTGTGTCTCTGACAAAGCAATCTTCATACTTCATAAGAAGCATACTTATTATCAGTCATGGGGGAATGCAGAGCTAGAGGAGGGTGGGATCCATTTCTGCTAATCATAGGCAGCTTAAATTACTACATTGGTGGACAAGGAGATTAAGGTAAAGGTTAGATAGGGTCATCTGGGTGGCTCAGTTGGTTGAGTGTTGGACTCTTAATTGTGCCTCCAGTCATGATCTCAGGGTCCTGGGATGGAGTCCCACATTAGGCTCTGTGCTCAGCAGGAAGTCTACTTCGGATTTTATCTCTCCTTTTGCCCTTCCACCTGCTCATGAGCTCTCTCTATCTCAAAATAAATAAATAAAATCTTAAAAAAAAAAAAAAGATATAGGTTAGATGCTGTTTGAGACTTTTGGGTGGATTGCAGTGAATTTTGCTCTGTGGAGGCAATGTGTCCCAGTAGGCAGAGCTCTGACTTTGGAGGAAAACCAGTCTCTATTTGAATGACTAGATTTGTAACCTTGGGTAAATTACTGAATCTCTCCAAGCCTGTTTCCCCATAGGAAGTATGAGACTGTACATGTCTGTTGCCTAGTTAGGTAAGGATTTAAAAAATTGCTATTACTGGCTGTCTTTTATTTGTTTGTGAAAACCAGAAATCAACTTTGTCTCCCTTTTACTTGGAATTTCCCTTTTACTTGGAATTTTTATTCCCCACCCCCAAAAAATCTTCTCTACAATAAAAATAACATTATTATTTCTAAAAAGCTTCATGAAATAAAAAATAAAAAAATAAAAATAAATACAAAGCTTCATGTATGCTTACTAATAGGTTGATGTTTTCCAGTTTTAGTGTAAAATGCCTAGAAGACGATTTCAGCTCCTTTTCAAGTATGGAAGCAAGAGTCCTTTTATTTATACGTGTGCATATGCTAGTTAGAATGATCTGATTGCAAAGGACAGGAGTAGCCTGTAGCTTACTCAAACAGAACAAGGAAGTACTCAGAAAGAGACTTGGAGGCCTCAGAGATTGGAACTTGGATGGCTCTAAGGATCTTGGTACTTGGTAGTGTGAGCAGATGGAGAACCTTGTCACGAAAGGGCCTTCTGAATTACTCAGGTTCAAATACAGACAGTCTTGGGCTACTCAGTACAAGAGTCACATTTTGGGGGTGAAGGTCTCATTGACCTGGCATTTCTATGCCTGTACTTTGCTGGGAGTAACGAAAACTTCAAAAGGAATGGTTTCACCAGTACCACAGGAAATGTGGGAATGGAAGTTCCCAAGAACAAAGTTGGGTGACATTACCAAATTCTTGGGTGATGGTGGATACTGGGCAGGGGAACATGTGTCTGTTCTCAAAGTACAGCTTTATAGGAACTGCCTGAATTGATCAAAGCTTGGTGGGCAGAGGCCACTTTGATGTGAACAGAATAAATATTCTTCTCTAAATTCAGAGGCTATAAGAACCCTCTCCCCAACTTTCAAATTGTTTCTGGTGTTGGAAATTCAAGTGGTAGTTTTGTAGAGTAGTAGATAAGATGGTGAAAAGTCATGTCATCTGAAAGATGGCTTTGGGATCTAGTGTAGTTCTGATATTGATCTCTCAAGAGAGATATAAAGGATTCATTCCCACTGAGTAGGGAGGTAGAGAGCCTAGAGCCCAAACTCCACCTGGTCTGACTCCCCCTCTTTGATTTCCATCAGTACTCTACAGACAAGTGTTTAATCGAGCTAAGCATCGGTTTTATCATCTGTAACATGGACTGATAATTTCATCTGTAACATGGGACTGATAATTTCACTTTAAATGACATTATGTACAGCAGCTAGTGCAAGCTCTAATAAACCCAAGGCATCGAAGTCTCTTCCCCCAAACTGCTTACAGCCCTCAAAAAAGCATGTATTCATTTATTCAATGACTTCTTGACTAGACATTGAAAAAATTGAGACTAACAATGTATGGTCCCTATTGTCAGAGAGCTCTGCCATAGGCGGACTGTTGTAGGCTAGCAGCATGAGGGGTGCCAAGGCAGAGGGGTGGGCAGTAGAAAATGAGGGCGTCTAGCCTGATCAGGGAAGGTTTTCTAAAGTTGAAATGAATCCTGAACTGGGTTTGGGGGTCACTGCCTAGGTGAAACGGTAAGGAGGGAAACCTGACTGCTGTGTTTGGCATGACTAGAATGGAGTCATGCTCAGTTCAGGGGCAGAGCTGGAGAGCTGGCCAGGGTTTACTTGCATGAGAAGGACTAGGATCTCAAGCCAGGAAAGCTCTATCTTTTCCTGGTCCTGGAAAACCTCTTCAACAAAGTGTTGTCCTTCTGGATTATCTTTACTTTGTCTCGAAAGAAGGAAGGAGGGGATACCAGGTGCGGGCTGAATAATATTTGGGAATTTGGATGCCCAGAAAAGCTGTATCAGGTTGGAGCAGTCATGATTATTTCTTTACAGATTAGCAGCTGACATGGCACAGAATTCTCAAGTGCTATAGGTAGAATATGTTTTCAGTTAGCCAGAGCTAAAGCTGAATTTCATCATGAATTGTTCCTCCTGGCTATAGGACTGCCTTAAGGTTAGTAATGATTTTTTTCTTTTATTTCGGCTTTTAATTTTCTATCCATTTTAGGAAATACTTATTTTAAAGGGTATTTTTCAATCAGTATTCCTGTCTTTATCCCAAATCCTATAAATGAAGGAAGCCAAAGGAAACCAAAATATAAACTTGAATGCAAATTCTGGGTAGTTAAAAAATATCACTACTTTTCATCTGCCTTACTACTACTTAATTTGCATTTTCCATTAAAAACTTTAAACTCAAACAGCCTTTATTTATGAGCTCAATTTCAGCAGATGCTTCATCAGCTTTTTGAGCAACAGGGGAATGTGATAACAGGAGTTTCTTTGGGTCTCAGCAAAAGATTATACTGTAGTTGCTGATACATCGACTGATAAGTCTTTTAGTGAAAAATGAACAATGGCAGGACTTCAGATTTTCTGATCTTGATTCCTGCCAAAAAAATGATAATGTTTATATTCCAACTGAGGATTTTCTTTTCTGCAGTCTCCTTTTTTGTGTGGGTACACTGTCAGGCCTGCTGGAGATTTATTGGGATTTAATGACACATGCCCGTGAGACCCTCCAGTTCTCTGTAACTACATACTCCACTGGAAGCCAGTGAGAGTTAATATAATCTAAGAAGCTGATACCTCTGGGGGAGGCAGATTGTATTCTGAAAACCCCTAAGTAGAAAGATTATAGGACATATTCATGAGCATATGCCAATTAAGTTAGGTATTTTGGTTTAGCTAAGGGTTTCAAGTGTATAAAATGGTTTGCCAGTTGAAAAGTCAGTCACTTAAAATTTGAATAAATGTAGGTTTGCATTTCAAGTTCAACTTTGAAAACAACATGGATAGGGGTTCCTGGGTGGCTCAGTCAGTTAAGCATCTGCTTTCCACTTACATCATGATCCCAGGGTCCTGGGATCGAGCCCTGTATTGGGCTTCTTGCTTAGCAGGGAGCCTGCTTCTCCCTCTGCCTACTGCTCCCCTGCTTGTGCGCTCTCTCTCTCTCTCTGACAAATAAATAAATAAAATCTTAAAAAGAAGAAGAAAACAGCATGAACTTTAGGACCATCCTTAACAACTGGTTTCATACACATAGAGGGAAATATTTAGTCAGTGTGATTGCTTCTTATGACCCTTTGAACAGCATCCTGGGATACAAGTGAGGAACATGGATTCTGGAATCAAATCTTCTCAACTAGAAGGCTGGCACAACCACTTACCATCTGGTAACACTGAGCTACTTATTTAACACTTAGTGCTTCCGTTTGCCTCAGTGAAAGCATAAGAACTATAATAACTGTGATTCTTGAGAGACTTTAGAACAGAACCTACCATCAATAACACATTTCATAAAAAATGTTAGCCACTGTTGTTATTATTAACTGATGATAATCATTATTACTATCACTTAGACCCAAATATTTGGCAAATAGAGATAGTGTTTGCAGAGAATGAATGTTATTGTAGAAATTATATCTGAGTTATGTAGAATCAATTTTTAACTTTCTAAAAACTAATTCTAGTATTATTTGCATAGAAAAAATGATAATAATGAAGACTTACAATGTGCCAAGCATAATGTATGTGTCTTATAATGTTACACAAAACGTATAGCAAAAATTGAACCCAGTCCAAGCTGTTGTATATCCTGTATATATAATTGTCTGCAGCTGTCACACATCATGGGCGCCCCAAAGTTATTATTAAATATTTTTGTCTCTTTCTGTTCTTGTCCCTGGAGATTTGTTTATAAACTATGGACTACTGGTAAATTTTCTGTCTCATGGCCCAGCTCTATTTTTCAGACATCATGTAATTTTTCATTAACTTTCCCCCCATATGAATAGTATACATATATTCTAGGTATTATATATAATCATATACATATATATACACATACATATATATAATTTTTGATTATAGAGTTATAAAGAATATACCATCTTAATAATTCTAACTCTTTCTTTCTGAACTTTGGTGTAATTTTTCAACAGTATGCACCTGATACTTTAAGAAGATGTTCTATGAATATTTGGGGGGATACTATGAGTCTTCATACCAGAGAAGTTTTCTAATACATTTCTTTTCCCCATGGCCCCAGTTGCAGTTTAGATGCTCTGAGCTGATTTGATCCACTCCAGAATGTCCTTCTCTTTGCATCCATAAAAGGATCTGCGGGGCTTGTGCATTGGACTACTTTGCATGTCTAGTTGGATGCATTAAATCCTATCACCAATTCTTTTTTTTTTTAATTTTATAATTTTTAAAATTTAATTTAATTTAATTTTTTTATTTTCAGCATAACAGTATTCATTGTTTTTGCACCACACCCAGTGCTCCATGCAAAAAAATTTTATAACATTTTATAATTTTTAAATTATGTTAGTTACCTACTGTACTTAAGTATTTTTTGATGTCATGTTCCATGACTCATTGTTTGCGTATAACACCCAGTTCTCTATGCAATATGTGCCCTTCTTAATACCCACCACTAGGCTCACCCATCCCCCCACCCTCCTCCCTTCTAAAACCTTCAGTTTGTTTCCCAGAGTCCATAGTCTCTCATGGTTCATTTCCTGCTCTGATTTCCCCACCTTCATTTTTCCCTTCCTTATCCTAATGTCCTCCAATACTATTCCTCATGTTCCACAAATAAAAACCATATGATAATTGTCTTTCCTGTTTGATTTATTTCACTTAGCATAATCTCCTCCAGTTCCATTCACGTTGATGCAAATGTTGGGTATTCATCCTTTCTCACGGCTGAGTAATATTCCATTGTACATATGGACCACATCTTCTTTATCCATTTGTCTGTTGAAGGGCATCTCAGCTCTTTCCACAGTTTGGCTATAGTGGCCATTACTGCTATGAACATTAGGGTGCATATGGTCCTTCTTTTTACTACATCTGTATCTTTGGGGTAAATACCCAGTAGTGCAATTGCTGGGTCATAGGATAGCTTTATCACCAATTCTTAAGGTAGTTTTTAAAGGTGGGTATCAAAATAGAGATTCAGTCACCCAAAATGAGATTGAAAATTATCTTAAATATAATTTTAATTTTTCTAGAAAAAAGATTACACATTATTTCTGGGTAGTTTGCCAATAAGACTTTTAGAAATTCAGCTAGGTGAGGCAACTTTGGTTGTTAAGAGCACAGACCCTGAATGGCACAACTCACGCAATAATGTAGCTTCACATAGAGCTTGGGAAGCACATAGGCATTGAAGACACTGGCTTCAGAAATATCCCTGACAGCGGCGGCCTCTACTATGTTCCGAATAACAAACTTCTTAATGGCCTTGTCCTGATTTCAAGCTTTACTACAAAGCTGTGATCACCAAGACAGCATGGTACTGGCATAAAAACAGACACATAGACCAGTGAAACAGAGTAGAGAGCCCAGATATGGACCCTCAACTCTATGGTCAAATAATCTTCAACAAAACAGGAAAAAATATACAGTGGAAAAAAGTCTCTTCAATAAATGGTGCTGGGAAAACTGGACAGCTATATGTAGAAGAATGAAACTTGACCATTCTCTTACACCGTACACAAAGATAAACTCAAAATGGATAAAAGACCTCAACGTGAGACAGGAATCCATCAGAATCCTAGAGGAGAACATAGGTAGTAATCTCTTCGATATCAACCACAGCAACTTCTTTCAAGATATGTCTCCAAAGGCAAAGGAAATAAAAGCGAAAATAAACTTGTGGGACTACAAAATCAAAAGCTTCTGCACAGCAAAGGAAACAGTCAAGAAAACAAAGAGGCAACCCACGGAATGGGAGAAGATATTTGCAAATGACAGTACAGACGAAAGGTTGATATCCAGGATCTATAAAGAACTCCTCAAACTCAACACACACAAAACAGATAATCATGTCAAAAAATGGGCAGAAGACATGAACAGACACTTCTCCAATGAAGACATACAAATGGCTATCAGACACATGAAAAAATGTTCATCATCACTAGCCATCAGGGAGATTCAAATTAAAACCACACTGAGATATCACCTTACACCAGTTAGAATGGCCAAAATTAGTAAGAGAGGAAACAACATGTGTTGGAAGGGATGTGGAGAAAGGGGAACCCTCTTACACTGTTGGTGGGAATGCAAGTTGGTGCAGCCACTTTGGAGGACAGTGTGGAGATTCCTCAAGAAATTAAAAATAGAGCTTCCCCATGACTCTGCAATTGCACTACTTGGTATTTACCCCAAAGATACAGATGAAGTGAAAAGAAGGGCCATCTGTACCCCCATGTTTATAGCAGCAATGGCCACGGTTGCCAAACTGTGGAAAGAACCAAGATGCTGTTCAACGGACGAATGGATAAGGAAGATGTGGTCCATATACACTATGGAGTATTATGCCTCCATCAGAAAGGATGAATGCCCAACTTTTGTAGCAACATGGACGGGACTGGAAGAGATTATTCTGAGTGAAATAAGTCAAGCAGAGAGAGTCAATTATCATATGGTTTCACTTATTTGGGGAGCATAACAAATAGCATGGAGGACAAGGGGAGTTAGAGAGGAGAAGGGAGTTGAGAGAATTGGAAGGGGAGGTGAACAATGAGAGACTATGGACTCTGAAAAACAATCTGAGGGGTTTTAAACGGTAGCGGGTGGGAGGTTGGGGGAACCAGGTGGTGGGTATTAGAGAGAGCACAGATTGCATGGAGCACTGGGTGTGGTGCAAAAACAAGGAATACTGTTATGCTGAAAAAAAAAAAAAAAAGAGAGCACAGACCCTGGAGCCAGTTACAAGCTGCATGATCTCAGGCAAATTGTTTGTTTTCCTTTTGCTTTAGTTTCTTTCTTTTAAAAATGAAGATAATATTAGTACCTAATTCCCAATGAGGAAAAAGGTAATATATGCAAGGTGTTTAAAATAGTGCTTGGTTTGTAGTAACTGTGGTACGTTGGCTGGTATGTACTTTGAATCCGGAGTATAGAGTTAGGAATCCACACGTCATAATCATAGAATCTACTCCTGTTTAAGATAGCAGAAGAACATGTCTGTTAGTGGCAGATCAGGCAGTTGAGACTTACTCTTCTACTGAGAACAACTGGAAAACTGAATAAAATATGTGGAAAAAATGGTAAACTATATCTGTTTAAGAGCAATAGCTAACAAGATAGTGAAGAATCAGAGGACCAGAGCCTTGGGGGACCATAGTCTAAAGAGGAAAGACCAACATTTGGAGACTTCCCCTGGGGCATTTGCCAGTTTGTGAGGCCGAATAGCAATTTTGACAGTTTCTCGGGACTAGGGAGATTGGATTTAGGGGCCTGACAATGGGACCTGACAAAACCATTTACTTTGTGTTGAGATCCGCAAAGGATCCACTCTTAAACTAGGGTGAACTGGATGAAGAAAGCCTGTGAAGGAACAGCAGCTGAGCTTCTAGTTGTTTCTGTTTGTTTTTTAAGATTTTATTTATTGACCTATTTTATTTTTTTAAAAGATTTTATTTATTTATTTAACAGGCAGAGATCACAAGTAGGCAGAGAGGCAGACAGAGAGAGAGGTGGAAGCAGGCTCCCTGCTGAGTAGAGAGCCCGATGCGGGGCTCGATCCCAGGACCCTGGCATCATGACCTGAGCCGAAGGCAGAGGCTTTAACCCACTGAGCCACCCAGGCACCCCTATTGACTTATTTTAGAAAGAGAGAGAATGTGTGTGTAAGCTAGGAGAGGGGCAGAGGGAGAGAGAATCTGAAGCAGACTCCATGCTGAGAGTGGAACCTGATGTGGGGCTCAGTCTCACGACGGTGAGATCATCACCTGAGCGAATACCAAGAATTGGACACTCAACTGAGTGAGCCACGAAGTTGTTTCAGTTCTGAAGTTGAACTTCAATCTTGAAGGTGAGAATGCATGCCTGGCGTGCTGGCACTACAGGCACCAGAAACAAACAAGAATCCTCTAATAGAGGAAAGTAACTACATTACAGACTTCAATTTTGCAAACCCAATGTGCATAAAAAAATAACTGGGTACAAGAGGAGATGAGAGGAAATGAATAAAAACAAGTAGAAAAAAAGAAAATATAAACAAACAGACCTACTGAGTTATCAGACAGATTCAAAAATAACTATGTTGGGGCGCCTGGGTGGCTCAGTGGTTAAAGCCTCTGCCTTCGGCTCAGGTCATGATCTCAGGGTCCTGGGATTCAGCCTCACATCGGGCTCTCTGCTCAGTAGGGAGCCTGCCTCCTCCTCCTCTCTCTCTCTGCCTGCCTCTCTGCCTGCTTGTGATCTGTCAAATAAATAAATAAATAAATAATAACTATGTTACTGTATTCAAAGAGATAAAGGAAAAGTTTGAAAATGTAGACAGGAAAAAAAAAAACAGAACAAGTAAGAAAGAATGAAATGGAAAATTTAGAATCGAAAAATTACCAAATTTAAAAATTTAAAAATGGGTTTATGGGACACCTGGCTGGCTTAGTCAGTGGAACATGCTACTGTTGATCTTGAGGTCATGAGTTTGAGCCCCAGTTTGGACATGGAGCCTACTTTAAAAAAATAGGTTTAATGATAGGTTAAAAATACTTGAAGAGAAAATGAATGAATACTCAAAGAATTCTTACCTAAATTGGAAAAATATTCAGAATGAAGTTTGAGAAAAAAGGGACATAAAATCAAAAGAGAGAATATGAAGACATGAGGAGAAAGTCTGATAAATACATGGGATTATAGTTACTGGCAAGAAAAAGAAGGGAAAAAAAGAAGTATTATTAGAAGAGAAAATGCCTGAGAAGTTTACAAAACTGATGTAAGTTTATGAGGGCTACAGATCCAATATTTCTTCACAAACTTTCTACAAAATAGAACATAATTACAAAACACAACACAACTGTGATGGTTAATTTTAGGTGTCAATTTGGCTGAGCCACACTGCCTAGATATTTGGTCAACAATATTTTGATGTTTCTGTGAGAATGTTTCTTTGGGTGTGGTTAACATTTAAATAGGTGGAATTCTAGTGAAGTAGATCACTTTCCATAATGTGGGTGGGCCTCATTCAATCGGGGGCCTTAATAAAACAAAGACTGACACCCTTACTTCTCCACCCCAAGCAAGAAGAAATTCTGCCAGAGGACTGCCTTTGGAGCCAAACTCTAACTCCTCCCTGAATCTCCAGCCTGTAAGACTTCCCCCTCAGATCTTAGAATCACCAGGCCTCCACCATTGCATGACCTGGTTCCTTAAAATAAATCTCTCTCTCCCTCTTCACTCTATGCTGTTGATTCTGCTTCTGTGGAGAACCATGACCAATACAACAACCAAAGAAGAATTCTGAAGGGAGAGCAGTGAAAGCAAACTATTTGGGGACCCCAGGACTGGAAAAACAATGTAGTGGCAGAACATCTTAGGATACCTGAATCAATATCAAAAGACGACTCGGGTGCATCATTTCCTGAACTCCAACCTCTTGGTAGGCTCATTTCTTCCCCAGATTGAACAGAAGTTCTACAGCAACAGCAGGTGAACATGGCACAATTCACAAGGGGAATCATTTGGAAGCCAAGCAGGGATTGGGGAATCAAGTGGAAATTGGGAATTTGGAATCAGTGGAGGATCAAGTGGACACAGGAAGTGCCCTTCTTCCCTGTTGGTTTGAGACCCCCTTATCACTGAGCAGCAAGTACCTGGGTTGAGAAGCACTCAGTATCACCACAGGCTGGGGTTATCTCACCACCACAAGTGCCCAGCCTGGGAAGCCTCTTCATTCACGATGGAGCTGACAACCTTTTCCCACCTCAACATACTGAGAAGAATCCTGCCATACCAACTTAGCCCTGGTGGAAGCCTTTTTAGTTTCACAGGTGGAGTCTTCCTTACCCTACTGAGAGGCACCTGGCATTCTGGTCTAGAGAAACCGAATGCACCCCCTCATGTTGCACAGCAGGGAGCAATGTGAACCTCAGTGGCACTAGGTAAGCCAAGAGGATTTTTGAAGGCTATGAAAATTAAATTGTCATTGGAACCTTGTCTAAAAAAGTAGGACAGGACCTTGTGCTAAATAAACCTAAACAGAGGGACTGCCTCTTATAATAGAATATCTAAATAGGGCCCAGAGTCTCCTAACATAATAGCCAAAATGTCCAGGATGCAGTGGCGCCTGGGTAGCTCAGTGGATTAAGCCTCTGCCTTTGGCTCAGGTCATGATCCCAGGGTCCTGGGATCAAGCCCTTCCCTGCATCAGGCTTTCTGCTCAGCGGGGATACTGCTTCCCCTCTCTCTGCCTCCCTCTCTTCCTACTTGTGATCTTTGTCTGTCAAATAAATAAAAAATCTTTAAAAAAAATGTCCAGGATACAAATGAAAAATACTCATCATATGAAGAACTGGGATAGTACACTTTGAATAAAAGAAGACAATTACTGATACTAATGTGAAGATGAATCAAATGTTGGAAATATCTGACAAGAATTTTAAAGCAGCCATTATAAAAATGCTTCAGTAAATCTGCACATCCATCTGAAACAAATGAAAAATAGGAAATGACAATAAAGAGAGTTTAAAAAAAAAGAAATTACAGAACTGAAAAATTTAACAATGGAAAGAAAAAAAATATTGCTGGATGAATTGAAAAACTGTAATGGAGATGACAGAGGATCAGTCAGTGTACATGAGGACAGATCAATAGAATTTGTCCAATATGAACAGCAGAGTGAAAACAGACCAAAAAAAAAAAAAAAAGCAGATCCTCAAGGACTTATGGGACAATAACACAACGTCAACACATTTAAGGATATGGGCAAGAGAGAACAGGATGTGTTCTGATAAGTAACTCAGTGTAGGTAATTGGTTCATAGAGAACCAGAAGGAAGGTCAAAAGCCCAGAGAGAGAACAGGTTAGGATGAAGTCTTCAAGGGCCTTGCTAGTAAGCCAAGTCCTCTGAAGTTTATCCCCAAGCTAGAAGGAATGATGAAAAGATTTTATGCATGGGGGTACCTTGATAAGCTTATTTCTTTTATTTTTTTTAAAGATTTTATTTATTTATTTGACAGACAGAGATCAGAAGTAGGCAGAGAGGCAGGCAGAGAGAGAGAGGAGAAAGCAGGCTCCCCAAGGAGCGGAGAGCCTGATGCTGGGCTCGATCCCAGGACCCCGGGATCACGACCCGAGCTGAAGGCAGAGGCTTTAACCCACTGAGCCACCCAGGCGGCCCAGCTTATTTCTTTTAAAACAGAATATATATATATATATATATATATATATATATAATTTAAATTTAAAATATTGACTGCACAACACATTTAAATCTTTCAAAATTTCGAAAGCCTTAAAAGCACGCTTCATACCACTGACCATAGTTACCCTTCTCTTTAGGTAAGTCATGCTACTGGGTTTTTCCTGTGAATTTTTCCGGAGTTATTTATATATATACAAGCAAGTATGTATACACATATATACATTAGAAACATGTATTTTGTTCCTCTCATTTTATACAAATAATGGAGTAGTATACCTACTTACTGTTTTGGATTGTGCTTTTTGTACCTATCATTTTGCACCCTGTACTTAATCCTAAATTTGAAGAATTTTCTGTATTAATTCTTAAGTTTCTTCATTTTTCCCTACCAGATGATTAGTTTTCCATTGTATGGCTATCCCATCATTATTTTTCACTTAGTTCTCTAATGATCTTTCTGAATATATCCTTTTGCTTAAAGATATGTGTATTATCTCTGTGGGGTAAATTCTTAAAGGTAGAATTCCCGAATGAAAGGGTATCTATCTACCTACCTACCTACATATAATATTGATAGATATTGGCAAGTTGCCCTCCCTACAGACAGTACATTTATAATCCTAAGAGCAACATATGAGAATGCCCATTTGGGGTGCCTCAGTGGTTCAGTCTTTAAGCATCTGCCTTTGGCTTGGATCACAATCCCAGCATCTTGTGATTGAGCCTCATCTCGAGCCCCATATCTGGCTCCCTGCTCAGTGGGGAGCCTGCTTCTCCCTCTCCAGCTCTCCTGTACTTGTGTTCCCTCTCTCTCTCTCTCTGTCATAAATAAATAAAATCTTTAAAAAAATGAGTGCCCCTTTCTTCACAGACTTAGAAGTACCCTGTGGTACTAAGCTTTTGACTCTTTGCAAATATGATAGGTAAAAAAAAGTCTTTAAATTTGCATTTGTCTTTTTATGTGTTTAATAGGTTTATGAGCCATTTATAGTTCTTTCTGTGCACTATTTCTTCTGATTTTTATTACTCACTTTGTCCATTTTTCTATTAGGTTTTTGCTCTTTTCTTTTTACCCACTTGTCATAGTTTTTATATTGAGGGAAATTATCTTTTTGTCTTTGATGTAGGTTGCAGTTTTTTTCCTCTTTGTCACTTAACTCTGCTCATAATGTTATATTTCTTTATTATGCAGACATTTCATATTTTATGTTGAATTTATCCATTATCTGCAATGGCTTCTGAATTTTGTCTCATATTTAGGAATGCTTTTCTCACTCTGAGATTATGAAAGAATTTTCTCCTGTTTTATTTTATTACTTTTATGATTTTATTTTTTTACCTTTAAGTTAGTTATGCATTTTGGAATTATTCTAGTGGTGTGTGAGGTATGCTTATGTTACTCATTATTTTTGCAGTTTAAAAAAAATTAAAAAGTTTAGGGGTGTCTGGGTAGCTCAGTTGATTAAGTGTCCAACTTTTGATTTCAGCTCGGGTCATGATCTCAGAGTAATGAGATCCAGCCCGGCATCGGGGCTCTGCATTTAGCAGAGTCTGCTTGAGATTCTCTCTCTCCCTCTCCCTTTGCACCTCCCCTTCCTCTCTCTTCCTCTCTAAAAGAAAAAAAAAAAATTTTTGATGTAAAAGATCAGTTTTCCTTGGGACCCAATGTAGTCTCTGAATTTTCAGAAATTGCTAATGTATTTGTTCCAGTATTTCCACTTCCTTCCTTTGGGGTCTCTTCTGTTTTTTTCCCCTATCTGCAAGATTCTCCCCAATCTTTCTAATAACTCTGTTTCTGTTTTACTTTGGTCCCCTTTCTCATATTTCCCCCCACCATGTTTCTCACTATGTTCCACTAGTTTCTCAGCTACCTGGCATGCCTTCTTGGCATAATTTCTGCAGTGGTTGTTATTTTCTCTCACTTCTTTCCCAAGCCGTCAATTCACATTTTATCATTTCTTGTTACTTTGATATTTTTTTCCTGTTCCTTCATTCATGGGTGTGCTTTGATCATTAAATTTTTAATTTCTTAAAAATGGCCACTCCATTTCTTCATCAAATGACTTATAATGAGAGATCTTCACTTGCTTCTTGCCTTTCTTGCTCATTTATTTTTTTCCACTTTATTTTACTTTGGTCTTTTAAGTGTTCCAAAATTCATTTTCATTACTCATTTATTGTTATCTTCTAGTGTTTTTATATAGTTCCTGAATTTTTCCTTTTTTATTATTCATCATCAAAGGAGTTTAATTTTCCTGAATAGTTATTGTGAAAGATTTATAGAGATTGGGGATGTGGTCCAGGCTAGCTGGAATATTTTTTTATAACTGGGCTTTATTTCACCAAAGCCAATGAAGAAAGGAAGATTTTCTATTTTGTTTTGATTTGACTCTTATTTTTGGTAATGAAAAGATTGTTTTTTTTCTACTGTATGAAAGAAAGAATGCTTTTGGGAAACATGTGTTCTCTGTATATATTCCTTGTATATTGTTGCCATTTCTTTGAGGGGAAGAAATAAGTAAAGAAAACACTAGGTCTACAGAAGCTCATTGAGCCAGCTGCTCTACCTCTCCTGTTTCAAGCAAGAGTTGGTGCCTCAATTTGTGTCCTTTGCCTTTAAGAAGGATAGTTTCATGGGTACTTACTGAGACCTGCAACTACAGAAAGCTCTCTCTGGAAGCTTTTATCTTCTCTTCCTCTGTTTTAGATGCCTTTCCTCTTACATTTGGTCTCTGTAGTTTTAATTGTCTCCTGGCAATCCTGTAAAATTTCATTTACATTTTGTTTTTCATTTTCCTTGTTGCTTTTTGAATGATCTCCAGAATGACAAGAGGGAAATGTTGGCTTTCAGAGTCCAGAGTGCTAACCATTACACAATGGAAAAATGTTGACTTTCAAACACCAAGTTCAAACTAGAAGTCAACCTAGATGTTGTTTAAACTGCAAAGAGCTCAATAATACATATTTACTTTAAAAGTCATCTGGTGTGGGGCGCCTGGGTGGCTCAGTGGGTTAAGCCGCTGCCTTCGGCTCAGGTCATGATCTCAGGGTCCTGGGATCGAGTCCCACATCGGGATCTCTGCTTAGCAGGGAGCCTGCTTCCCTCTCTCTCTCTCTCTCTGCCTGCCTCTCTGTCTACTTGTGATCTCTCTCTGTCAAATAAATAAATAAAATCTTTAAAAAAAAAAAAAAAGTCATCTGGTGGCATTTTCAGATGGAATTGTTGCAGGCCACCAAGATCACATACCCTAGCTGAATGCTAATAGCATTCTGCCATCCCTGGTCCAATCAGCTGTGGCCCAGTGGTGTAACTGTGTGTCCTCTGGGCTGTTCCTGTCTATAGATAAAGGATGAGTCTTAGAGAAGCAGGCTGTCATAGCAGGGATAAACTCTTGAAGTTGAAGTAATTAAGGTCAGTGAGCCCTCCAGCCCAAGTACTACTTGCTTCAAAGAACAGACACAATGAAAAGTACATCTCATATGTGTGGTGTTTTCTTTCTTCCCAGGTGAAGTTTTGTTTTTTTTTTTTTTTTTTTTTTCTTTTTTCCCTGTTAGCAAGTGCCTTAGAGTCCTAACATTTATATTTTTTTTGGAGGAATAAGAAATTTCTTTCCAGTTCTAGCCAACATCTTCCCTTGGTTGAAGAGGGAAGCCCCAGCAGTATTTACTTTTTATCACCTTTAGGACTTTGGACATTGCAAGTTAATCCTTTTACTTTTGTCTCTCTTTTAGGTTCATGATATCACACACACACACACACAGGGTTTGTAAAGATCTCATTCAACCATTTATCCTTGACTTTTCTATTCTAGGTATCTTTCTAGAATGTCACTTGTGTGGACACTGACCTTTTATGATAAAGTTTCTGTTATGTATGTACTTAGTATCTTTGGATTCCTTTTTTTCATTTGCAAGGTTTGTACTAACTAGTTTCCTGTAGAAGTGTCGATGTCCTCCCTCATGTTTGTTTTTCTAGCCAGGAATATAATAGACAATTCTACCTTTTGGGGGATCTTCTAACTTTAAAGTTATGAGCCTTATATGGCTGTAGGGAACTTTGAAAATATAAAGAAAATCCCTCAGGAACAACTGCTGTCAGGCCTCTACCACTTTGTTATAACCTACTTTCCTTTGCTTTCCAGGGGGGCTGACACAGGTCACTTTGTCTAATGCTTGCCTTAAGAAATCTCTCCCATAATGTCTTGTGAAAGTTGGGTAAATAAATACATGTGAGCACTTATGTCATATGGTAAACTTTCAAATGGAAGCTGAGAATGATGAAAGTTGGTTTTGGTTCCTGTCTAAGCTGCTGTAATCAAATTTAACGAGGCACAGAATTAAAACACAATTCAGTCTTGAATGGGTTGCATGGTTTCATATGTAAGACCCCAACTCTGTTATAGGTGGCTTATCTCTTCTCCAAATTTTGTGAATTATACTGTTTACAGATGACCTCAGGGTAAACTGTTCTTTTGTTTTTGCTTTTGTTTTTGCCTATTGAGATTGGAAGGATTTACCCATTTTTGCATTAATTACACTAAATTTCCAAATTATCCTTTCCTCATCCTCAAGTTTTTGAAGGTTTTCCAAGTCCCAAGATATAAGTATTTGTTGATTCTTGAAGCATAATAGGAACCTGAATTGATATTAATTGTTAGTTGCCATTAATAAAGTATCCACCAGGCATTACTTCACAACTTTGATATAAAATGGGATTTTTTAGCAATTGGTATTGTAACTCTTCTTATTTTAGGTTCTCTGAAGCTATAAAATGATGTGAAATCAAGTATAATTGAGTAGCGATAAGTTTTCAGGCTCTTTTCCAGAATATGATAATATCAGGCTTTTCCTTTGACATTTTAATTATGGTGATCCCCTTGTAATGTCAAGACCACTTATTATATTATAATCTTCTGGTAAAGTTATTACTGGCTTTTATTCTTCAAAATGATATTTATTTTTCATTAAGAAAGTAATCCATATTCATTGTGGGAAAGTTGGAAAGCATAAATAAGGAAAAACATAAAAAATAATTAAAATTTATAAGAAATCCAATCGCCCAGAAATAACAA
Organism: Lontra canadensis; assembly: GCF_010015895.1. Lineage (NCBI taxonomy): Eukaryota > Metazoa > Chordata > Mammalia > Carnivora > Mustelidae > Lontra > Lontra canadensis. Next base: position 17,170,715 of record NW_022631014.1, on the reverse strand, counting down.
CTGTGAACTTTTGGCATATTATTTATCCTTCTGTTCTTTTCAGTAGAACTCACACACATTTTTTTCTAGAAAAACAAAACAATTGAGATCATTTAATATTGTTTTCCAACTGTAATTTTCATTCATAAATATGTTGTGAATATTTTTCCATATCAGTAATAAGTCATTTTTATTTTGTATTTATACAATACAATAAATAAAAGTATATTATCTTTTATGTCAGCAGTATATCATATTTTTAAAATATTCCATTTTTATAGCACGTTAGGACCCTATCTCAGAGATACGTCATAACAAATTTAACCAACGTTCTATCATTAGACATTTCAGTTGCTTAAACAAATTTGCTATTGTAAATAGCATTGAAGAGAATGTCCTCATACATATCATTAATGGTGTTTGTTTAATTATTCAAACAAGGGTTTTTTTGTGTGTCCCAAGATTCAAACAGTGTTTATTGTAGAAGGGAAAAAATGTGCAAAAGCAAATTTTTTTAAAAATTGCATTATATGATACTTCAGCACTCAGATGTAACCTTTGGTAATATTTCTTGTGGTTGTGGTTATCTTCTAGTGTATTTCTAATTTACCTGTTTACATAGGATTTTCTATTCATACTATTATTTTCTACTTTTTATTGAACTATGTCATACATAGAAGAATACACAAATCAAAAGTGTGTACTTTGGTGGGTTTTCACAGATTGAACACATTTGTGTAACTAGTTCTCAGATCGGGAAACAGCATTACCAGTTCCCCAGCCTTGCCCTTTAAAGCCAGTATTTTCCTGCCTTATGATGACCACTCTCCTGTTCTAACACTACAGAATAGTTTTGCCTGATTTTGAGCTTTGTGTAATTGAAATCATCACTATGTACTCTCTGTGTCTAGCTTATTTTTGCTCAACAGAATATTCACGAGATTGTCATACTACTCTATGTAGTTGTAGTTTACTCATGCTTGTTACTATGTAGCATTCGACTGGTGAATATACCATAATTTTAGTCTTCTATTGAAGGGTATTTGCATAGTTCTAGTTTGTTTTTATTATTAATAGTGCTGCTGTACATCAAATGCTTTTTCATTTCAGCAATACATTTTCCATTTTGCTCTTCATTTCTTTTTGTCACGTCGGTTTCTTTAACTCACTAACAGATGTCCTTAGAAAGCTCACAAACCTGATGTGATAAGCCAACTGTCCCAACCATTTATTGGCCAATCTATCTGACTTAGATGATCCATGAACAGACAGATAGATGGAAAGATAGGTAGATAGATAGATAGACAGACAGACAGACACATATGGGTCTTTCTCGGAACTTTCTGTCCTGACCTGTCCTGACCTACTGTTCTACCAGGTGATCTCAAGCCAGTAGCACACCTTAAAACCCGGAATCGCAGATCACCTCTCACTATTGTTCCTTTTCATAATCGTTTGGCTAACATTACCCATTTATGTCTCCAGGTGAACTCTGAAACCTTTTTACCAAAGTAGGAGTAAAAATTCAAATGAATTTTTTATTGACTGTTTTTTAATGTACTAATAAATTTGGGGATGATCTGTCATCTTTACAGTATTAGATATTCTCATAAAGGAATTGAGAATAGGTAGAAGCCGATAGAGACTTGATGATAACAAAACAACACCCAACCTTTACTGCATAAATCAAGCAAGTTCATGCAGCAAAACCCAAAATGAATACAATTAAAAGGCAAGTGACAATCTGGGGAAAAACAGGACAGATGATTATTTTAATATGCTAAGCATCCTTTTAAAATAGTAAGAAATATATAAAATTCTCTAAAAGATAAAATTACAGAGCTCATGAGAAAAGGCAGTTCTGCAAGTATCGGTATTCAAAACGTGGTGTAATAAAATATTCCATATCACTAGTAATCAAAGCACTGCTAATTATAACAACTTCCTGTTTTTATTTAGTAAGATTTGAGGAACACAAGCACTCATATATCCTGGTAAAAGGCAGACAAGAGTAAATGTTTTCATGGCAATTGGCAGTAATTATCAAATGTGACTAAACATTGACCCAGCTATTTCAATCTAAGAATTTTCTTCAAGATTGTACAACTATATTTGTACAAAGATGCTCATCTTCATGTTGTTTATGATAGAAAAGTATTGAAAATAAACAAGGTATGCAAATATGATTGGTTAAGTTGTGGTACAGCCACATAATGGAATATTTGGTACCCATAAAAATGCATTAAAAGGAAAGAATTTTGTGCCCTATTAAGGGAAGAAGTCAGATGAAAAAATACAGCATGTAGTTCACCAAAAGTATGTGTTAATACAATATTGTATTCTCTCTGCTGCCATCTTAGCAGGGTATAAGCCAGAGAGATCCAGGAGGGAAAACATTGTTCTGGAAGCCAGTTGCTTCTGAACCAGCTTTGTGTCTTGGGGAAACCTCTTCCTTTTCATGTGCTTACCCTCTCTCGTCTGCTAATAAGGGCATCATACCTAAAGTGATCTGTGATTCATGGATGTGAGGCTTCTCCAGCTCTGAGATGCTGTTTCTGTTGTTGCACGGGAAATCTAATTGTGTTTACTGTAGAAAAGGAAGATGCTTTCTTCATTTCCCCAAAAGGTTTTCTCATTGTTCTCTGCCTTGTCCATTTAGAGCTACTTTATTTATATCTTTATAGGAAGCATTTATCCCTTTTGAGCTCTGATCATTCTTTTTAGATTTGAGGTGATCAAAGCTGCCACTTCTATCTTCCACTAACTGGGCATCTTAGAAGCTCATTTAGAATTCTCAGAAACCAAAAGCCAGTGAAGTGAAGTGAAAGGGACAGATATGTCACCTTGGGGGAAATTCCAGAGTGCCATTATCACCTGTAATGGGGTGTTTTGAAGGAAGAAATCAGTCTGCATTTTCCCTGTGCCCTCTGATTTGTTTCTTCGTGCTCATCGAGGGGCTTGAAGATGGCAGCTTATGGAGGTTCCCCTTTGCCTTGCAGCCTGAGTGGAGCCTTATTTCTAATCTATTTTTGCCAACCAGCAGATGCACTTTCTCCCCGCTCCCAACCCCAACATCACATGGGCAAGGTAGGCCACAGATTTACTTTAACAAATAGTGTAAGTGGCATGAAAAGAAAATATTAAAAAAAAAATAGTTGGAATTCCTGTTGTGATTTGTTGGTTAAATCTTGAAGTTGGTTTGCATCATACAGGCATGAGGTTTTAAATCATTTAATAGAAGACTTTTAATGATGGCAACTTGTCTATTCTATGTGTTTATTGCCATTATTTGGAAACTAAATGGGCAGGTCACCTTTGTCTGAATAGCAACCAAGTAATGGGAGTTTCTGTTCTTACCCATCACATGCAAAAGGAGAGGGTAGGGAACTCTGGACCCCACATGTAAAAGCCTGAGTTCCAGAGTTTTCCTCTGCATCTTGCAGGAAGGCCTATGTATGTAGTAAAGGTATGGACATCTGAGCCAGATGGACTCTAAGGTTAGACACAGTCAGACCTTAGCTGTCATTTGTTATTTATCTCTCTTACAGTCAGAACATGTAACTGTGAGTCCACACTTCTCATCTGTGAGTTGTGGTAGTGGTCGTGGTTGCCTGTAGAATTTTGTGGGCGTTAAGAATATCAAGTGTAATACACACACCCAAATATGTATACATATACATACACATACATATATGAAATGCTAAATGCTAAAGCATCTGGAACATAGTAGGTGTTCAACCAATAATGGTAGATCTATCAAAAATCATTATTTTTATTTTTGAAGTATAGTTGACCTACAATGTTATATTAATTTCAGGTGTACAGTGTAGTGATTTGACAGTTCTGTACGTTATCCAGTGCTCACCACAATGAGTGTCGTCACCATCTGTCACCGCACAGTGTTATTAAAATATTACTGACTATATTTTATATGCTGTAGTTTTCCTCTTCATGACTTGTTTATCAAAATCATTATCGTAATCTTTATTATAATTCTCAACATATTCTTTGGACAGTGTTTCAAATATTTGCTATAATTTATGATGAAATTAGATTAGTTTTGTTTAAAGTTAGGCTTACTTTATATGCCTATGAAAGATACCTTACACAGTGCCTGGGTGGCTCATTAAGTATCTGCCTTCCGCTCAGGTCATGATCCCTGGGTCCTGGGTCCTGGGATTGAGCCCTGCATCAGGCTCCCTGCTCAGCAGGAAGCCTGCTTCTCCCTTTCCCACTCCCCCTGCTTGTATTCTCTCTCTCACTGTGTCTCTCTCTGTCAAATAAATAAATAAAAATCTTAAAAAAAAAAAGAAAGATACCTTATAGACAGAAGTGTGTATGACTTGAACCTCTTCATAATAAAAATTGTAAAACAATAAGTATTAATAATATTTCAATCATGTGATAATTATTTAATAATAATAGTAGTAATAATAAGTAGTACCTTCTTTTTTTTTTCTAAAGACTTTATTTATTCATTTGAGATAGAGAGCATGAGCAGTGGGAGAGGCAGAGGAAGAAGGAGAAGCAGACTTCCTGCTGAGCCAGGAGCCCAATGTGGGATTCGATCCCAGGGCCCTGGTATCATAACCTGAGCTGAAGGCATATGCTTAACCAACTGAGCTACCCATGTTCCCCAAGAAGCACCTTCTTAAAAAGAGAGTATTACTATCTTTCCAGTGAGAACTGTGAAGCTTCTATGATTATCCACAAGCAAATCCTCTCTCACCCTCAGAGGTCCCTTCTTGCTCTTTATAGTTTTACCACATTTATTCCTAAAATATTTTGGCTTTCTACATTTTTGAAGTTTTTATAAAAGGGATTATAGTGTGTATGCTGTACATGTGTGTTCGTGTGGCATGCTTTTCTGTCTCAACATTATGTTTTTAAGAGTCATCCATGTGGATGTGTATTGTACCTACAGTGTGTTCTTCTTCAATGAAGTAGAGAACTCCATCATGTGACACACATACACACTGTTTATCTTCCTCCCATTTATGGTTGTTCGGGATAATTTCCAGGTTTTATTTAATTTGTTTTCCTTTTTGGTTTTTTGAAGCGACTGCTAGTAATATCTTCTATTGGGTTGAACTATGTGAAATAGGTATTTTTTTTAAAGATTTTATTTATTTATTTGACAGACAGAAATCACAAGTAGACAGAGAGGCAGACAGAGAGAGAGAGGAGGAAGCAGGCTTCCCGCTGAGCAGAGAGCCCGATGTGGGGCTCGATCCCAGGACCCTGAGATCATGACCTGAGCTGAAGGCAGAGGCTTTAACCCACTGAGCCACTCAGGCGCCCCTGGAATAGGTATTTTTTATAAATCAGAATGGTACAGACTTAGAAAGTTCATGTGATCCAACCAAATTCCTATCTCTTGCTGTATATTTGCATCATTATACCGGAAATGCCAGTTCATAGGGTAGGTGCCTCGTCAGCTTTGAAACTGATACTTCATCATGTCACAAAGCAATTGCACCAATTTGTACGTACTCCATGGAAGCTGCCATCATCCCATCTTCTGTCAACACTTGATAAAGACTTTTTATTTTGATGGGTGTGCAATGTGGTTTTGATTAGCAGTTCTGTAATTACCGATGAAGTTAAGCATCTTTCATATGTGTATTTGCCATTTGTATGTAAACATGTGCAAGCAGCTTTGGAAGCTGCTAATGGGCAGAGGCAGAAGCGTCCTGTGGCTCCTTCTAGAAAAAGCCAGTTTGCCTGTTGGTGGTGATGTGATTGGTGGTGAAGGTGGTTACGCTGAGGGATCAGGAAAAAGAGAGGAGGCTGGAGAGAGAGCTTCCATCATCTGAGAGAATACAGGTATCATTGTGAACAGAATGGGGGCAGAAATATGAATGTTAAAAGTGAGGTCTCAGGCAGAAATGGGGAACATGTTATTGGAAGTGGAGGAGTTGGATCCTTGGTCTAAGCGGCAGAGAACTTGACTGATTGTGTTCTAGTGTTTTGTGGAAGGTAGAATTTTTAGGTGATGAATTTGGGTATTTAGGTGAGGAGACATTCCAAGCCAAGTGTTGAAGTACAGCCTGTCTGCCCTTGCTGTTTATAGTAAAATGCAAGAGCAGAGAGTGAAATTAAATAAGGATTGTTAAGCAAAAGGAACTAGAACGTAAAGATCTGGAAAGTTCTCAGTCTACCCATATTGCAAAAAAATGAGGAAGTTTGTCTGGAGGAAAAATCAAGGGTGTGGCCGGACAGCCACTTGCTATAGTAGATTATGAATGTGACTCAGGGACCCAGTTAGCCATTTCAGCAGAAACCAGGAACAGAGCTTTGGTTACCCAGGAAAGAGTGGTAGAGGACCCTCTTGTTTGATGGCTTAACTTTCTGTGCATTGTGTGGGAAGTCAACAAAGTTTTTGAGAATTTATTATGAGCAGAAGCACTGACTATTTAGACTAGAGAGACAGGATGAAATGAAGGCAGCCTGATGGCCTTCTGAGATTCTACAGGATGGGCCAATAACAGGTGTTATCCTTCAAGAAGGGGTAAGAATGATCCTGAAGGCATTCTGAGGTCCCCAGGGCTGCCACTGTCTCCATGGCCTGGTGGGTGGGACTCTCTCTTCCTTAGTTACAGAGAGCCAAGCCCTGCACACAGGGCTCAGGGGGTGGGATAGCCACTCTGGTGGGCTCAGGAGGTAGGGCCACTCTGGGGGGTACAGAAGAAGAGAATTATTCTTGAGCCTTAAAATCTAAGGGAATTTCCTCTGTGCTCAGACTTGCTTGAGACCCAAGACTCCTTTCTTCTTTCTAGTTTCTCCCATCTAGAACGGGAATGTCAGTCCAATGCCTCTCCTACATATTGCACTTTGGAAGAAGATAACATGCTAAGTTTCACAGGTTCACAGCTGGAAAAAGAATTTTACCTCAGGATCAATCATTGTTCAAGTCTCACTTGTACCTAATTAGGTGATATTTAGAGGAGATAGATTTTGTACTCAGAGTTGATGCTGGAATGGGCTAAGACTTTTGTGGCTACTAGAATGGGCTGAATATATGTTACATGTGAGAAAAACATGAATTTGGGAGATCAAAATGTGAAAGCTTTTGGGCTGAGTTGTGTCACCCCAAAATTCCTATGTTGAGGTCCTAACTCCTTTACCTCAAATTGTGACCATTTTTGGAGATAAGATATTTAAATAGGCAGTTAGGTTAGAGTGAGATTATTAGGGTGGACTATAATCCAGTATGGATGATGCCCCTATAAGAAGAAATTTAGACATTGACATGTACAGAGGGAAGACTGTGTGAAGACACAGGGAGACAACAGCCATCTCCAAGGCAAGAACAGTGGCCTCAGAAGAACCCAAGTCTGCCAATCCTTGATCTCAGACTTCTAGCCTCCAGACCTGTGAGAAAATTAATTCTTGTGTTCAAGCCACCTGGTTTATAGTACTCTGTTATAGCAGCCTTGGCCAACTAATACACCTACCCATATGGCAATGCCATTCTGTCTTGATTAATGTAACTTTATAATAAAGACATTCCATAATGAGTACAGGTAAGGAGAGTAGATGTTCAAGCCTTGTTCCTGATCTTAAGGGAGAACATTCAGTCCTTTTTTCTTTTTTTTTAATTGCTGCCCCTCTAGTTTACTTATTTATTTTTTTATTTAAATGTTGTTAGTTAACATACAGGGCAATATCGTGATAAATTCAGTGATTTATCACTTACATGCAGCACCCAGTGCTCATCACAACAAATGCCCTCTGTCATCATTGAGTATGGTGTTAATTTTAGTTTAGATTTTCTTTCTTTTTTCTGAAAATGCCCTTTATATAATGGAGGAACTTTCCTTGTAGTTTTAGTCTGCAGAGGGCTTCTGTAATGAATGGGCATTGAAATGATCATATGGTTTTTCCATTTTATTTTGATAATGTGGTGAATTACACTGGTTGACTTTTGAATGTTGAACTAACCTGGAATTGCTTAGATAAAACCTGCTTGGTCATTATACGTAATAATCTTTCTGAAATTTTGCTGGGTGGTTCCACTAATACTTTATTGAGGATGGTTGCATCATGTTTATGGTCTTCAGTTCTAGGCAATTTGGGGGAATTATGTATTTGATTTCATACCTGGGTTCAGCCATTCATTAAAAATGACTTTTAAAAATATAGTTTCCCATAATTTCTAGGTAAACCTGCTGGAGGGTGCTTCTTTGAAATACCACCTTTTCTACTGCTGAGAAAATGGCTAAATAAGATTATTTTACTGTACTTCTTCCTTTTGCAGAAAAGAGCTTATTGATTTCTAGTTTATATTCTATAGTCATGATGAAAACTTAAAGGAATATAGTGTATATAGGATATTTTAAAAAATACTATAATATATTTTGTAATTACACATAATACTTACAGTTTAAAACTTCAAGTCACAGGGGCACCTGGGTGGCTCAGTGGGTTAAGCCTCTGCCTTCAGCTCAGGTCATGATCTCAGGGTCCTGGGATTGAGCCCCACATCGAGCCTTGCATCGGGCTCTCTGCTCAGCAGGGAGCCTGCTTCCCCCTCTCTCTCTGCCTGCCTCTCTGCCTACTTGTGATCCTTCTCTCTCTGTCAAATAAATAAATAAAATCTTTAAAAAACAAACAAACTTCAAGTCACAAAAATTTAGAATTTTTGGATCCTGTCCTTTGGCATTTTGTGGAAATCCACACTAACCCTCTTGCTTCATTGTGTTGAAAAAAGTGATTTATGTTTTTTTTTTTTTCTAACTTGAGTGTTGGGTGGGATGAATGAAACTGGCAGATAATCAGGTACCTTCTCCTTCTCTCTGCAGCTCACCAAAGTTGTCTGTAGCTCTTTGCTGAATGTGAGAGCAGAGCAAGATACTACCTCAGACCAAGCTGTATTAATTCTGTGTTAATGACAAAGTGGGTTGATTTTTGTCCTGGTAGAGCTTTCTCCTTGCCCTCAATTTGTGGTCTCTCCTTAATTTCTCAGGTCTTGTGTCATCGTCTGTCCTTGGCATTAAATCATGGGGAGGAAGCTGGACCTGTCTGGTCTGACCGATGATGAAACAGAGCACGTTCTCCAGGTGGTTCAGCGAGACTTCAGTCTTCGAAAAAAAGAGGAAGAACGGCTAAGGTGAGATGCTTCTATTGCCCTCCTGGGTACCATGAGACAGCTTTCCCGAGAGTGTTCCTTGCTGCTAGCCCTAAGTTTGAAGTCTTTATGTCATATACACACACTTCTGTCAGGAAGAAGGCCTTGTCCTTTATAGAAAGATTCACCAGCGCTGGGCATCGTAATGTCAGTTCAGAATGTAACTTTTCACACTCCCCATCAAGATTTTCTTTGGGCTCCTCAACCTCTACATTTTTAGCTGTAGTGAGTTTGTGAAGGACAGCGGCTGTTTTGAGCTTGCTCTTGGCTTTAAGTTTCCCGTACAAAAGAATTAGACCTGTACAATCTGTTGCTGGAAAGCACAGCTCCTGTGGTATAGGAAAAGGGCACCAAAGGACTGGGACAGGAAAAGGGCCCACTGGACCAGGCTGTGATCCGCTGGCCCAGCACCACCCTCCCTAATTTTATAGAGGAGGAAACTGAGGCCAGAAGAGGGACCCTTCTGACTCTCTAATTGGTATTTCCTTGTGGAGTGTTCTGGGAGATACCATTGCTACTCAGTTGGGTAGAAATGTCTAAATGTGGAAGAAGTCAGAGTGCCCGAAGTCAGGTTATATGTTGGGTCTAGTGTGTTGGAACTAGACGGTCAGTCATCATTAGCTGTCCTCATTCATCTGTTACCCATCAGGATTGTACGGGTTTATTGTGGTACTGTCTTCTTCCTTAGCCGCTGAGCTCAAAACCCCAGTCTTTGTGATTCCTCCCCTGATTTGGTCCCCACACAGAGCTGGGCCAGGCAATGTGGATTCTGCCTCCTCACCATCTGTCCCCGACCTTCTCTTGAGTCTAGCTTTTATCACTGTCATCCTGGGAATTGCCATAATCTTTATGACCTTCTGCCTCCACTCCTCCAAGTAGCCAGGGTTGTGCCACATCTGAGCCCCAACCATGTCCTTTCCCACTCAGCTTAAAATTGGTGTGGATTGTTTTCCTTTTCCATTAGGATACTTCAGACTTCTTTTCTTTACAGTATTGTCTCCCTTGCTAGGTTATAAGCACTATGGTATAATCATCTTTATTTTTACCACGTTTTGTTAGTCTCTTGTATTGTTTATATTCACCATGTGCTTGTTAGAGGGAAGACAAAAAAAAAAGCCCTGTTAATTAAATAATTAATCTATTTGCAGGCCATGTGGTAGGCCTTGTTGAAGCTGTTGGGTAAATAGTGAACAAAACCATTCCTTGCTCCGTGGAGTTTATATTCCAGAGCTAAGCTGATGGATACCATAGCCACCACTCATAGGTGGTGACCGAGCACTTGAAATGTGGTGAGCCTGAATTGGGATACACTTAAGTGTAACATACACACAAGATTTCATATTTAGTACCAAAAAAGGTATAATATCTTATTAATAACTTTTTATTGATTTCACTTTGAAATACTCATGTTTTGGCTATATAAGGTTAAACAAAAAAACACTATGAGTAATTTTCCCTGTTTCTTTTTATTTCCTTTAGTATGGCTACTAGAAAATTCAAAATTATGTATATGTCTCGCATTATATTTCTATTGGATGACTCTGCTCTAGAAGAAAGAGAGGCAGAGGAAATGAACAAATAAAAATGTATTTATATATGTTCAATAATGGTGAGAGGCACGAAGAAAAGTAAAGCAGGGAAGGGGGCAGAGCCCAGTGTGGGGTGGCAGGTGCTGTTTTTCCGTGGCCTGCTCAGGGAAGACCTCTCTGGGGACATTTGGGCAGAAATCTGAAAGAAATGAGGGAGGGAGCTGTGCTGCTATCTGGGGTGACATTAAGCACAGCAGAGGGAACCACAGATGTCATCTTTCTGAATCAAGGACATTCCTTGTATGTCTTCTGAGGAGCTAAGAGGGAATGAGCCAGGGAAGCATTGTACAGAATAAAGTCTTAGCAACAGCCTGAGTCCAAACCATGTAGTAAGTAGGGAATCTGTGGGGAAGCCCTGGATCTTATTGTAGGTTGAGGAATCACAGAGTTTTGAGCACAAGATGACATGACCTGACATCTGCTTTATAGGGTCACTGTGACTGCTCTGTGGGTAAGGCATCATAGAAAGGAGGGACAAGCAGCTGCGGAACTGAGAGGAGGCAGCAGTGCAGGTGAAAGGTCATGCTTTCTCAGAGTAGGTGAGGGTTAGTGGGGTGGTGAGTGGTGGTCAGATCCTGGAAACAGGTCAAAGGTAGAGCAAATGGGAGTGGCATTTTTTTACTGGGATAGGCAACGTAAGTGGGAACAGAGTCAAGGAGGACTGTGAGATTTGTGGCTTGGGCGACTAGGAAAAATGAAGTTGCCTTTCCCTGAGTGGAGAAGACAAAAAAGCGGAGGTTTGGCAGGCAGCTGGAATTGAGAGCTCTGTCTTAAGCATCTTCAACTTGAGATTGTTTTTAGACATCCAAGTCCAGATGTCAAGTTGGCATTTGTATATTTTCATCTAGAGTTCAGGTGGGAAATCCAAGCCAGACACAAAAATTTTGTAATGAAAATGGTCACCAAAGATCAAGAGTTTAGGCAGAGCTGGGGCATATAGTATAATACCAGTCAACATTAAGACTGTTTGGAATTTGTGGCCACTAATTTACATTGAGACCAATTTCAGCACCATAGTGTGTGTTTCTCCTGCATTATTCAGCTTCTCTCCTCACCAGGACCATCAACAAGAACCACATCTTCCTCAGTTCTTTTTCCCAGGCTCTGGGCTCAGGGTCTGGCCCATAGTAGACATGCTCTAAATGTCTGTGAAACAGATGGATCAGTGTAGATTGTCTGTCAGCCTGTATGGTCAGTTTTATGTGTAGCTTGAAGAACCAGTCTTAATATTTTCTAGGAATCATTAAGGCCATCTGTGTATCATGCTTCATCTCCTGGAAACTCAAATATTGGCAAGCCACGAACTTATTTAGTGTCTTCTGATTGTGGACTCTTCTCTTAGCTCCACTGGAGTCACATGCTGGTCTCTGTAGAAGAGTTGTTTTATGCTTGGTTTGGGGAGAAGTGTATGAAACACAGTGAAGTTGCCACTGCAGTAGCTTGATTAGGTGGGTGCCATTTTTCTTTGAGGTCGTGTGGTCTTAGTGGCCAGTAGTCAGCGGCTCTGCACAAATGCATGATCTTGGGAACGTGTATGTGTTGGGGAAAAATATTACTTGAAGCCATCAGTGACTAAAGAGTGACACATCACCTCTTCTGCTCTTGGGAGTGGATGGCTTTGCTCTGAAGATAGCCATCACTACTGTCTCTGTGCCCATGTCCCAGTCGACATGCCTCTATGGGTGCCTACAAACTGAATGATTTTCGTATAGGACCATACTACTGGATGAGAAGATGTTGAGACAACACCACCTCAAAACCAATGAAATCATCAAATATTTGCCTCACCTTTTCCATATTGCTTAGATTTAAAGTGCATGGGAGAGTCTAGGAAGATGTGTTCTAGCAGACATTTTTGAATTCTTTAATATTTGCTTTAATGAACATGGGACTCAGAATGGAGGATTTTTAATTTTAAAGTTTTAAATTGAATTACACATCTTTTCACCTGACCAGGTGTTTTTTGTTTACCTAGTTTCTTGGGTGAACTTTCATGAGGGTAGCTCTTGTGTGTAGAGGGTGTGCGTTGTTTCTGATGATCTTCAGTGTGGACATAGTAGCAAATACATAGGTGATCACGAAAGTGTGAATCAAATGTCCTCAGAACATAGACGTGGTAGTGGGGCTGAAGAACTCAGCACATTTAGGTCATTGAAATGAATTTACGAAAAGAGAACTAAAAGGTGTAAAGCAGTCACTGTGAACTGGCAGTGCCCCTGGGTACTCTGTACATTCTTCTGTTGTCTCCTCTCAGGAGTTCCTAGAAGGTGGATCTCCATGTTACATGGAAGTACCCAAGCACAGAGAGGTTGAAAGGCTTGCTCAGAGTAGCATGGTTCATTGTGGGTAGAGCCAGGATTTTGTTTCCCAAATTCTCTGTTACATAGACTACATTAAACCTTTTCAAAACTACCTGCCTCCTTTCCTTCCCCCCTCCTCCTTTCCCTCCTTCCATCCCTCCTTTATTCTCTCCTTCCTTTCCATCTATTACCCTATCCCCTCCCTCCCCCTTCCCATGCTTTCCCTTTCCTTCCCTTTCTTTTTTCTTTTATTGTGTTAGGACTTTGTTTAACCAAGAGATAGCACGAGATGGTGAAGAGAGCCTGGTTTTAGAGTTTGGAAATGTGAGTTTGCCTCTTCACATGAACCCCAATTTTTGGAAACACACTTAATCCTTCAATATAACCTGCTCCTCTGTAAAATGGGACTAAGGACACCTGCTCTATCTATTCTTTTATGTTGTTGTAAATACTGAAATAAGTAATGCATTTAAAAGTGTTTTATGGGCTCCTGGGTGCCTCAGTGGGTTAAACCTCTGCCTTCAGCTCAGGTCATGATCTCAGGGTCCTGGGATTGAGCCCCATACCAGGCTCTCTGCTCAGCAGGGAGCTTGCTTCCCATTCTCTCTCTGCCTGTCTGTCTACTCGTGGTCTCTCTCTGTCAAATAAATAAATAAAATCTTTAATAAATAAATAAGTAAATAAAAGTGCTTTATGAGTTGTTAGAGATAGATGGGAGCACCTGACATAGATAGGAGGAAAGTGATGGCAGGTTGTGAAAGCACCATGATTTGGGGTTGCCTTCCAGGATGGAGAGCTAGGACAGCATCCTCATGAATTGGAGCAATGCACAGGTAGGATGGACAGTCTGCACCTTCAGCCACGATCTCTTTCCTGAGTTCAGGCCTGTAGAGTGTGCCGTGGAGAATGGGAGCACAGCCTTGCAGGTGGCTCTCTCAGGACATCCCACAGGTACCTCAGTCTACTGTGTCCAAACAGTGCTGTCTCCCAAGGGAAGGGATGGGGAGTCACAGACACTGGCCTGACTTTGCAGACCAGTTGGCTCACTGGCCTTCAGCAGAAAGAGTCCCAGGCTCCTGCAGGGCTTTTGGCATCACACAGACACACCAGGGTCATCCCATATGATATAGTGTGCTCTGGAAAGACTAAAAAAAAAAAAAAGAAAAGAAAAATATAATGGAACATTTTAAGTGAAGGTTACAATTCTCTCCTCAGTTTATTCCTAGGTTAAACTGCCTTGGGCCAGCTTGAGTTGTGCAGAACATATAGTCAGGCTTGAATTTTCATTTGCAATTGAGAACTCCAACCAACCGTCATTGTATTTTTGTATATAATTACATTTTTGTTTTCATTTTTATTTATTTTTTCTTCTTTTATATATTTTTAGTTAATTAATTATTTTATTGTGTTATGTTAGTCACCGTACAGCAGGTCATTGGTTTTTGAAGTAGTATTCCATGATTCATTATTTGTGCATAATTTATTTTTTGTTATTTTTATCTTTTTAATTAATTAACTAATTAATTAATTGTGTTATGTTCGTCACCATACAGCAGGTCATTAGTTTTTGATGTAGTGTTCCATGATTCATTGTTTGTGCATAACACCCAGGGCGCCTTATTTTTCAAGCTGAAGTTCCCATATGCACACAGGTGACATGTGTAGTTGAAGTTTGACAAATATATACACAAATGTAACCAACACTCGCATCAAGATACAGAGCACTTCCATCAGCTCCAAAAGCTTCCTGTCTCCAGTCAGTGGGTCCCCATGCCTCAGTGGTAGCAACTGGTTTGATTTCTATCACATGGGCAGTACTCTTTAGGATTTGGCTTTCTCTGCTCAGCACGATGCCTTTGAGACTCCTCCGTGTTGTTGCGTGCATGAACAGTCAGTTCCTTTATATCCCTGGGTAGTGCTCCATGGTATGTTCCATGCTCTCACAGCTTGTGGCCCCATTCTCTTATTAATTGTACCATGGCCAATTTTTGAGCTGTTATGAACAAAGCTTCAGTAAATATTCTTGGCCAAGTTTTTGTGTGGACTGTGTTTTCATTTATCTGAGCAGATACTTAGAAGTAGAATTGCCAGGTCTTAGGAAGGTACACACAAGTAGCAAGTACAAAAACAAAAAACAAAGAACCACCATGTATCCGCACTAGTTACAGCAACTACCCGCATCCAAAACCAGCTGCAGACATTGTGTTGTTATGCCACAAAATACTTCATCATGCATCTCAGAAAAGGCTAATGCATTTTAACAGCTAACAAACTTAAATAATTCCATATTAATCCTCTAATATCCAGAAAATTTACCCAATGGTCTTTTCTAAAAAGTCTTTTTACAGTGAATGTCTTCAGATCAGAATGGAAACAGTGCCCACTCACTAATTTTACCATTTTGAGTTGAAAGTCCCTTCATTTTGTTATGACTTCTGACTTAAATCAGAAGGCAGGGGTGCCTATGGGAATAGTTTTGATTTGTTGTTTTTGTAGTCAGGCAGAGTTAAAGATGGAGCTCAGTTTTTGTTTCATTTTGTTTTGTTTTTGTTTTAGAGAGAGAGAGAACAAGTGAGGCAAGGGTGGGTAGACAGAGGGAGACGGAGAGAACCTCAAGGAGACTCCATACTCAGTGTGGAGCCTGACACGGGGCTTGATATCACAACCCTGAGATGATGACCTGAGCCAAAATCAAGAGTCGGACGTTCAAACGACTGAGCTACCCAGGCACCCCAGGTTAGTTGTGTTGTAATTTTCCCCTGGGGGAAAATTTTTTTACATAATTTGTTACATTGATCTCCCTCCAAATTCTATTAGAAAAATTTTCTTAATCCATAACTGAAGTGTTCTTTTTCTTTCCAAAAGCTATGTGTTTAGATTGGATGGGATATTTTAACACATGCCAAAGGGACAGCACAATTGTCATGGGGGGTGAGTAGGAAGTGTTGTAGCTATAATTTGTTCCAGGACTTCCAGTGAGTGACAAGAAGAGGCCTATTCCCCACTCCCCTGATCCCGTTCCATCACAGCTGAAATGTATACATCAGCTTCTGTGTATATGCACACTTAATATACAAAGTGATTCTGTGGACTTCATATCAGTAAGATTATGTGCTTTCCCAGCACTGGAGATGTGGGGTGTTGAACATTTAATCCCATTAAAGCCTATATGTAGAATGGGACTGTTTGGGAAAGACCAAGGACTTGATGGGCCTGTGGATGTTAGACATGCACTACCAGAGAGTGGAGGGGTTCTTATTTGCGAGTTCAGTAGAGTGGGTGCCAATTGCACTTCTCCAAGACACACAACAGCATTAGAGTTATGGATGGAAGATGTTGGAGAACAAAAGACATGTTGATTCCTGCTCCTACCTCCAGAGACCGAATTTCTTTTTTTTTAAGATTTTATTTATTTATTTGACGGACAGAGATCACAAGTAGGCAGAGAGGCAGGCAGAGAGAGGAGAGGAGGCAGGCTCCCTGCTGAGCAGAGAGCCCGATTCGGGGCTCGATCCCAGGACTCTGGGATCATGACCTGAGCTGAAGGCAGAGGCTTGAACACACTGAGCCACCCAGGCGCCCCCCCAGAGACCTAATTTAATCAGGTGAATGTATAGAAAATACACATTATACTTGGTTAATTTCATTCTTTTTCTTTTTTATCAGATGATTTCATGCAAATAGTAGAAATCAAAATGGTAAAGAAGAGCTTATAATGAAAAGCACATATCCTCTGATTCCTGTTGAATTGTTTTCTTCTTAGTTCTTGGTCTTCCTGGCATGACCTCCATAAACCTAAAAATCATGCTTATGTTGCTATTTCAGAATGAATGAATAATTAATGAATTAATTTTAAACATTCTTCCTCTGCTCTGAATGATTGGGGTTTCTCTCACTTATGCTACCATTACCTTTTGTTTCTTGATGTTTCTTATATTTGTTTCTTGATATTTCTTATATTATTTTTGGCTTGGTTTTTTTGTTGGTGGTCATATTTCAACCTTAAGGAATATATAGAGACCTTTGAGTCTCATTCCATCAATTTTTGCTATTCCTTCTTGATTCTGACTGTGCAAATGTACATATCGGTGCCCCTGCCTTCCCTCTACCCCTCCTTCCACTTTCTTTATCTCCCATCTGTCCCTAGGGTACCTTTATCTTACATATCCAAGCTTGAGGCCACTCACAGGCTGTTCTGCAAACATATTTGAGCCTCTTCAGTTTTGTTCAGAAGTTGACTCTAATGTTGAAAATCAATAAGCAGCCCTTAAGTAATTATGGTGGAACATATTGTCTGCTCCCTCTCCTTCTTTTTTAGAACTTCACTGAAATCTGTAGGTGGCTGATTGTTCTCCTCCTTTTCTCTTTACTTTTATAAATTAATTGCACATTTATTACTTCACTGTCATTTTGAAGTAGTCTTGGGAAGGAGGAGAGGCTGCTAAGTGTTTGCTTAGTCTGTCATCAGAATTTGCTAGTCAGGGCCATGGGGACCCTGGAGTGGGTGCAGAGATGAAGAGCCCTCCAGCGTGCAACATGAACCCAGAGCATCCTCTCAGTCAGACAGATACGGATCTGAATCCTTCTACCACTTCTTACCTCACGCTTGTTACCCAGTCTTTGAGCCTCAGAGGTCAAAATGAGTCCAGAAGAGAGTGGGACATTGCTGTACATGAACATTGTCTATCCTCAAGAAAGTTGACATTTCTGGAAAGTCTGCCTTGACTTTCACTTCACCTCTGTGGATAGAGCCATTGAGGGGAAGGCAAACCGTGCCATGGACCCTGTCCTCACTGTCTTAGATCCATCCCAGGTTCCATAATTCCAGGTATCATTGATGCCCACCGAGAGACACACACCCTCTCATGGACTTCAGGTTTCTACATTTTTCTTGGCTTGATTGCCCTCTCTGCTTCTAGGGTTGTCTCTTTGACAGAGTAAACAGGGTTAAGAATATTGTGTCTGCACAGGATTCAATGAGAAGAATAAATGAATTTGTATAAAAACTCAGTATATTCAGCACTGTTGGCTATGGTGTACCCTAGCAGCTAATGAGAGTCGTCATCAACCTATGAAGTTTCTCTATTCCCTTCTTCCCTCAATCATGCAATTCGTAAAAAAATCTTTATGGAGTAGAAAAAAATAGCTAGACATATATGCTGCATTAAAGGCCATGCTGTTCCAGAAGTCTTACCCAACCATTTCATTTCTTAGAATTTGAGTTTCTGGGGACAGTGGGAGTGTGGGGAACTCCACCCAGGATCAGTGTGGTGTCTTATAGCAGCTCTGAGCCTGGTACCAGGCACCCATGGAAGTTTTGGGTTTGGATTTGGATGACATCATTTATGGCAGCCGTAAAGCCTTAGAGGAGGAGCGAGGCTGTGATTGGAGGAAGAGATGCTAAATATAGCTTCCTAGGCTGTCGGCAGACTAGTAGACAGACCACCATAGTGCAGTATGGCTGTGGGTGGGGATGGCCAAGTCTTGTTGCCTTCTTTGTTGGACTCCACATGTTTCTTGAGTGACTTAGATCCAGGAGGCCTGGCATCCATTGAAGCATGCCGGTCTCCCCGTGGTAGCCCACGGAGGGCACAGCCACAGACCCGCACATTGCCCCTACTCAGGGGCTGCATTTGCTTCAATTTTGGGCATTTGGCTAGTGTTCCCTTCTCTCCATCTGCCTTTCTGTGTTTCTGGCATACTAAATTATAAGAACTTCTTTTTCTTCTGTAATGTAGCATATCGTGATGTTCTGTTAATATCTGCTCCAGTAAACAGATTAAATTAGTAAAATAAATAAATGAAATGTCATCTGTATGGTGGAGATAGAGAGTGCTTACCAAATATTTCATGTGTTCATGCACATTTCCCAGCCTCCCCTGCAGTTAGGTCAAGATCATGTAAGTAGGTCGGGCCAATAGGCTGTGGGAGGAAGGGTATGTGTCACTGCCCGTCCAAGGCACTTAAAAACTAATATTCCTCCATATCTCCTGCCTCCTCTGGGGACCATGGAGGCCTCATGTTGAGACATGGCATCACCAAATGGACAGAGCCTGCTCTCTAAGTTATTTGATAGACCAAGATTCTGATGACCAGCAGAGGACTTTCTGTGATAAAGAAACTTTTGTTGGGTGAAGTCACTGAGGTTTTGGGGTCTATTTATTACAACAACATACTCTAGTATTGCTTTGACTAATAGTTTCTGGGAGCTCAAAGGGACCCAGGAATCTGTTATACCCCACCCTTGGCTTTGCAGCTGAAGAAGCAGGCTTGGAGGGTGCATGGGCAGATAGTGGTAGAGTCTGGCTAGGACCTGAGGTTCCTATGCTAGGGCTCCTGGCCTTCTTCTGCCATCTGGCCCCTCATTTAGTAGAAGATATCATGGAAAGATCTCTAGATGCACAGTAGAATCATAGTTTATACCCTATGATTTTATATTGTCAGGCATGTTTACAAAGTGGTTTTAAAAAGTGACTATTAATTGCATAGTCCTCTGGTGTTCACAATGAGTCCTGGAAGCATTTATGAGATAGCCACAGCCTTTAAAATTTTTTATTTAATACATGCTTGCCAGAAGCTAGTTAGCGTCTGGATAACTTCCAAAGGTTTGCTGATGCTGTAGTGGACTTGGTCTGTGGTGGAGCCAGGGTTAGATGTAATGAAATGGTTTCCTGTAACTGCAACTGGCCATTAATTGGCAGGGTTTACTGAACTGACAGTGTACTTAAGCCTACCACAGATAGTGGGGTCAGGCTGGGTCAGGCCAGGGGAAGGAAGAGAGGGAAGAGGTGAGATGGGCAGAGCACTTCCTGCCCATTTTTTTCTGAGAGGCTTTGTGATGATGATAATATGCAAGCTTCTCCCCCTTTCCCTGTGTTAAGGAAGGGGAACAGAATTTACCTGGAGATCTGCTTCCTTGATGGCCTCAATTGCTCACTTGCTGATAGGACCTGCACCTGCTTTGCTCCCTGGTGGGAGGGCAGCCTTCTACCCCTGCAAGAGTCAGGTCTAAGAGCCATGAGGAAATAAGTAAGAGCTGCCAAGCATGTGGAAGAACCACTGCAGGGAAGCAAAGCATTTCCCCAAAGTGGGAATGGTTTGTGTTTCTAGTCTGTTACACAGACACTCCTTGGAGGATTAATCACCATTTTTTTTTTTTTAGAAGAAAGAATACAGTGCTTTTAATAAAATGAGTTAGTGATCTTTCTTCATTCAAAATTTATTTTAATTTTAAACAAATTAAAATTTTATTGTAAGAACTTAATTTTTCAAGAAGTTTCTTTTTCCCAGAGTAAAATGCCTTTGTTCTCAGTGTCTTTTGTTGGGACGCTTAAGTGGACCTAATGAATTAACAAACACTCCTGGTTATATCCTTCTATGCTGGAAGTCAGATGGCCTTGTCTTTACTCAGTTGGAATAAATGTGCCCTGTGGTTTATGAAATAACTGAGCAATCACGGAGTGCCTCTGCCCGACATCTCCGCACTGGCCCTTTGTAACCCTTGAGATTCCACACTGACACTGCGGCATTAACCGGGCTAGTTAATCAGTCTGCCATCTGGGAATGGACAGCAGGAATTCCCTCCTCCACGTAGATCAGATTAGCCAGCCAGTCACCGGACAGGGCCCTGACAGAACAGAGCCCAGAGCAGGTATATTTTATACTAGGATAGAAGGTCTGACACGGGCTCTGTTTGAGAGTCCCTTTGAGATGGGGGAAGGCTCAGAAGGAGTTAGAACTGCGAGATGCCAGCAGAGAGCCTGGTAACCTGCAGAGGCAGGTGTGGGGACCTCAAGAGGTGGGGGGAAAGGAAGGGTATAGAGTATCAATCTCAAAGCTAGAGCGGGCCTCCTAAGATTAAAAAAAAATCTCCTTTTTATTTATTATTGGAATTTTTATTAATAAGGAAAAGGTCAAATATACTAAATCAAAATTGTTGGATTCATTTATTTCAAAATCAGGGACTTCATGTCAGGACTGTCCTGGGCAAATTTGAAGGGGATGAAAGGGCAAAGGGAGAAAGGGAGAGGTTTACAATTTTAATAAGTGCCTTAACTCTTGCAGAAGAGTCCAGAAGGTGGGCTAATTCTTATGTGAATAACTAGGATGCTCTATAAAAACATCAAGGCAGATCCATGGGAATACTTGTACCTCAGTGGGAGGCAGGAAAAAGGAAAGACTTCCTGAAGAGGGGTACCTTTTGATCTGATTCTTGAAGATGAACAGATTTTTTTAAGTGGATTGAAACCAAGGTCTGGTAGCCTCCTGGGCAGAGTAATAAGGATAGAAAAGAGGATGTGTTTTCTCAACCCCCCGTCAAGACCTGTGGGAGGCCAGGGAGGAAGATAGTAGTTCTACTTCCACTGTTCCTAACCGTGTGGTTCCAGAACATCACCTCTTATTCCTGGCAACCCTTGGGAAAATGCTTTTCTTGTCTGTTGCCAATATGGGGAAACTGAGAACCAAAAAAGATGTTAAGTAACTTGCTTAGTTACTTAGTTACTTAGTTACTTAGTTACTTAGTGGAAGATAAATTCAAACCTAGACAGCATCAACCCAGAGCTGGGTCCCGTAACTAGGACAGCAGATGGCACACAGCCTTGGCATTGAAACAAGGCACCCAGGTGCCATGGGAAGAGTAGGGGAAATTAGGACCATCTTAGAAAATCTGGTCTCCATGCTTACTAGAACTTGGGGCATTGAAGGAATGGGGATCTAGTAAGGTTTCAGTTAGGATATGTGGAAGGATAGCTGGGACATTATAGTAGGCAGTAGCCCCCTGTGGCATTGAGAACTTCAAATATGGTTTGTCCAAGCTGAGATATAGTCCAGGTGTAAAATACACTCTGGATTTCAAAGATCTAGTATGAAAGAAAGGATGCAAAATATATCATTAATAATTTTTATATTGCAAACAAATTGAAATGTATCTAAAATTACATTTTAAATAAAATATACAATTAAAATTAGTTTTATTTTTTTACTTTTTAAAAATGTGACTACCGGGGGCGCCTTGGTGGCTCAGTCAGTTAAGCCTCTGCCTTTGGCTCAGGTCATGATCTCAGGGTCCTGGGATCAATTCCCCACATTGGGCTCTCTGCTCAGCAGGGAGTCTGCTTCCCCCTCTCTCTCTGTCTGCCTCTCTGCCTACTTGTGATCTCTCTCTGTCAAATAAATAAAATCTTAAAAAAAATGTGACTACCAGAATACTTAAATATTAATACTTAAATATAGTTCATAATGTGTTTTTATTGGACAACACTGGTTTGGAATGCTAAGTTAAAAGTTTAGAATTTATAAGACCAAAAAGTAACTTTCTTCCTCAATTTCATTTGGGGCTAGTGCTTTTCTATATGACATTTTCAGATATCTGAAGGATTCAGCTAATATCTTAGCTACCTAATTGTATATTGACCTTTGCAATGAAGTATTGTCATCTCTGTCATGTGAAGGTGATTTCAGAACTGCCCTGCTTTTGGACTCATTGTAGTTTAAAAGGAACACTGTGTGCTATACACTGTGTGCTGTCATAGTCACTGTAGAGAGTTTGCCCATCTCAGAATAGAATAACACTTTGATGTTTCTCGAAGTTAATGATTGACCAAGTATGTCATGACCTTTGAAATAATATGTAACTTTAGAATGGCTTTATATTCATAATTTGTATAATGTGTCTGGCACCGTAAAATTGTAAGTTATCCCATATTTGCCTGCGGGCCTTGCCTTTAGGAATGACCAGGAGAGGTTGATGCTGCAGTTAGAAAAAAGGGGAAACGATAACAAAAGCTTTTATTCACTTTTAGATTTGCAGCCCTTCAAAGATATGTAGTTACCAATTTGTAGATTCTGGATACATTTGCTTCATAACCCCCTATTCTTTAACAACAGTTTCTTACGAGGTTTCTGTTGTGGTTTCAAGTTCCTGATCTCATTTACTTTTCCATGGCAAATGTCAGAGCCTCAGCTCTGCTGGGCCATGATCAAGCTTTTTGGCACAAATTCTTGCCCTGACCTTCATTCCTCAGACCTCTGACTGCAGGAATTATTTCTTTGGCATCAGGTGTGCACAGAATTCAGGACTTGAAAGACAGTAAGAAGGAAGGTTTCTATAGCCATTGTAAAAGCAACTTTCTTCAACTGCAATAATTCGGGCACGAACACTGTCATTTCGCCAGGAGCACAGAGTTGGTGAGTGCTGATGGGCAGCCTGGGGATCAGAGTTTCCCTACTTCCTTGCTGTGCAGCTAGAATGACAATTTCCTTGTTCCATGAACTTCTTCAGATCTTGGTGGCCAGCGGCTGCCTTCCCTCCTCACCAGCTCCTAAAGCCAACAGTTCCCAAGCTGATATATTCATAAGGACATTCATGAAGGACCTGTCTGACTGACAGCTGACTTACAATGAACTCTTTCTCCCAGATGGGAGACTTCTGGTCCAGGGTAAAGATTCTTTTGCTGGAAATTGGAGCAAGCCCTGGGTGCACCCCAAGTCCCTGCCCTCTGCAGCTCACCCTGGCCCCTGCTGGCCTGACTCATAGACTTCTATTCTACATTAACTAGTAATGTGTGTAGGCCTAGGACTCAAGTGCTCTGCCCCAGCTGAGTCTTCTCCCCATGCCTCAGGCCAAGGCCAGAGTGCCTAGCTTCTACACGTCTAACTAGATTCTGGGTCCCCACACGTTGACAGGAGTTGTCCAGGAGGTTGGCAGGGTCTTTGATTCTGATCTCCTTTGGAATTAGTTCTGGAATTCAGTTCTCTTCTTGGCCTCTACCAGGCTTCCCCAAATGTTTGTGTGTGGCCAGCCCCTGCAGCTGTGCCAGTTACCCCGGGTTATCTCCCACTGTGTAATGCTTCTCTTGCCTTCTATCTCCTTGCAACCACCAAGGCCCATTCCTCATTCAGCCTGAGATGGGCTCGGCTGTGAATTTGCCCTTCTGTGACAGGAATATACCTGGAGCCCATGCTTCCTCACTTCCCAAGGCTGCTCCTGGCCCCTGGTTGCAGTTTTGTATTGCTCTTAGAATCCCATCTACAGGACGCCCTACCCCATTGCCCTACTCATCAGTCCTGGAGCCTGCCTGAGAGCTCTTGCCAGATCCCTGCCTTGCCCTGAACCAAGGCTCAGGCAAGGTCCCTGTCAGACTGCCTGATGGCTGTGGCTTATGTCGCCCCCTAAGCTGCATTTCTGGACTCCAAGAGGAGCTGAAGTTCCCCAGGCCCTGGGCTTTTGCCACGTGGCCTTGCCCTCTCCCTTTCTTTCCTGCCTTCTCCTTCTGGGTCGTCTCCCTCACAACCAGGTTTATACAACTGGGTGGGTCCAGAACCATATTCTAGAAGCTTCTGTTCCTATGAGAGCATAAACAACATCTGTGTGTGGTCCCAAAGTAGACTGTAATGGGCCATACTGTCTGCCGTGCTTTGGGTATGTGTGGCAAGAGAGGGAGAGAAAATTCTAAAATTCATTGTTGACTATATGTTTGATCCTCCTTCCTTCACACAGTGTTTATTCATTTTACATGAACCTCAGAGCAAAAGCATGGGGGTGGAATGTAATGCCAGATGCTCAATTGTAATATATGTCTTGTTGAAAATACAAGAACCAAGGAGTTCATCACTGTCGGTTTGCTGTGTAACCAAAGAATCCTCACCTGACATGTGACCTTGGGCGTGTTCCTTCATCTTTCATGTCTCTGCTTTTCCCATTGTGCAGTAGGAATGACGGGGGTGCCTGTGTGGGGGCTGTGAGGGCTACATGGATTAATACATGGACAGTCCTGCGGACAGTGCCTGGGACATAGAAAGGACTCAGGAGAGCAATTGGTGGCATGCTCCTGGCTGGTTTGTCTGGTGCAGGAATTAAATCATTATAGTTATATTTATATTTTCCAATCTGTTTAACACATTTGAATGGTTTTATGACTTGGTTTTTCCTAAAGCAAGGCGCTTTCTTTTTTGTTGTTGTTGTTAGACGAATCTCTACAAGTAGAGAGAGCTGCAAATGCTTGTTTTATGGTCAGTGCTTCATTATTTGGACCTTTTTTAAAAAAAAGTTTTAATTTAGATTCCACTTAGTTAAAATTTTGTTTCTTAAATTCCACGTGTAAGTGAAATCATAAGATATTTATCTTTCGGGAAAATGTTAATTATTTGGACCTTTGTTTGCTGTCTCTCTTCATTTTCTATATTCACTAGATTACTGACCCGCCATGGCCAAAGGAAACTCTTACATGCCAGGATGTTTTTTCCTTAGACTTGGACACTCTGATGCTTTTTTATTTAAAGAAGTTGTTCCATATAGTTTCTATTTCCCTGCATACCTTCTGTAGGACTGTTCAGTAGCTTCTTTTCTTTCTGATTATAGAAACAAAGTATTTCTATACGAAGTAGAAAATGGTTCAGTAGGCCCATGAAGAGTGGATTTATGAGAAAAATCACACTTTTTGCTTTGACAGCCTAAGTATGACAGGGAAGCTTTTAAATACAGAGTAGAAACTCTGTGCACATGCAGGCACCCCAGCAGGACTAATTGACCTTAGATGCAGCCACTGAGAGTGTTTGTTTTCTTCTGGAGAAACATTTCTGTCTCGAAGGTGGTTTCCAAATCTTGCATATCACAGTCCCATAGCTAGCAGAGCTTCTGTCCTGAGCTGTGTCTCCGTGCATTGCACGGGGCAGTCCTCATCCTCTAATTCCTTTACTCTGATGGCACTCTCCTCTAAGGTGCCATTAAAGGTCTCAGCATTGCTGATGTGCTCAAAAACCACCTGACACAGAGGTGATTCTGGTCCACTGTTTCCTTTTATTAAAAATGACAAAGGATGCCTCCATTGGAAAAGCTTTACTTTGAGAAGCCTGGCTCTGGAACTGGCATTATTATACCTTAGTCTCATCTCTGAAGTAGAGAGAAAATATTCTAGAATGAATGATAGGTTTAAGGGCTAAAATAGAACTTAAAAAATCAGTCCTGAATTCAAGTATAACCTTCTCAATTTATAAATGAGGAATCTAAGTCCCCAGGAGTTAAGCATGTTACATAAAGCAACATAGTTAAGTGATCCCTGACAGTTTCATCCTGTTTCCTCAATCATGACAGTGTGTCTCTTGTTTAGTCTTTGTTTTGCAGTGCAGTTAGGCATTCAGTTAAATGTCAGGAGAGCTACACTCCACAACTCCCATCTATTTTCAAGAGAATATTTAAATTCACTGTTTATTGTTTAAATACAAATAACCATGATTTAAAATAAATCTGTTTTTTAAGGGATTTGATTTTGAAAATTGAGGAATGAATTTGCATCCTTTGTTATGAAATTCATGCATATTCATATGGGATATTATAGCCTAACTGGGTATGTTGTACAGATGCCAACAGCTGACTGACTTCTGCTTCTTGAAAGTGGAACAGAGGTACTTCTCCCTATTCCTTCTGCTAAGTACAACTAAAAACACTGGGCAGTATATCTAGATAAAGGGAAGAAGACCATGAAAGGTGGATAGAAGAGGCAGATTGGCTAAGTACCTCTGGAACTGAGGAATGAAATAGTGGAGAGTCCCCTGGGTTTTCTTTGTGCCTCATATAAATCTGAGATTCAGAGGTAAAAAGTCTGGAAGCCTGGAAATGCAATGGTCAGGGACAAAAAAAAAAAAAAAAAAGCAACCAAAAAACACCTCAAACTCCCCCTGCCCAGACAAACAAAAACCACACAACAAAACCAGAGCACCTTGAAAAGAGTAGCTGAACAAGACAGAAAACTCTTAGACAATAACTGCTATCCTTGATCCAGATACCACAGAAAAATATCTGTGGCTCCCACCCCCATCCAGAGAAGGCCAAGTAGGGAGCTAGAGTTTTTATCTTCAGTGGTTACTAATAAGCCCTCACCTTTCTTGTTGTGTAAGTGGGGCCTTTTGGGGAGCTAGACATTTACATATACTGGCAAAAACAAAGTGCTCCTCTCCATCCCTGCCAGGGTGGTGTCAATGAAGAACTAGTGAAGAATCAAAACTTTCACCATTGCCCAGAAATAATGAGGCCAACCCCTCTATAGAGTCACTGAAGATCACTTCAGGAGCTGCAGTTCTTACCCAGCAATAATGAGGAGCCTCCTCTTCAGGTGTCAGCAGAAGCTTGTGGGGAACCTGAACTTCTCCCTCTATCTGACAGCAGTAATGTCACATTGGTATCAGAGGAAGCCAGCTAAAATAGGCATAAATAAGATCCAAAGGCTTAGAATATAATACAAAAATGTACAGGCTTCGGTTAAAAAAATGCATACCAAGAACCAGGAACATCTCAAACTGAATGAAAAAGGACAATCATTAGATGCCAACACTGACATGACAGATATGGTAGAATTATCAGGCAATATTTTGAAGCAGCTGTGATAAAAATGGTCCACTGAGCAATTTTGAGCATGCTAAAAACAAACAAGCAAACAAAACAAAACAAAAACCCTCAACAAAAAAGTCAAAAGTTTCAGCAAAGAAATAGAAGATATGATGAAGAACCAAATGGAAATTTTTGAGCTGAAAAATACAGTAACTGAAGCTCAAGACCAGAAGGTTTAGAGGAATAGAGTAAATAGAGGAATAGAGGAAAGAATTAAAGAGCTAGAAGATAGAATAGATAACAAATGTGAAAAACAGAGAGCAAGTTAAAGGGAACAACAAAAAGCAATGAACAAAGCCTTAGTGGTCTGTGGGACTATAATATGGGATCTAACATTCATGTTATCACAGTTTCTGATAGGAGAAAGAGAGCTGAAAAAGTGCTGGAGGAAATAATGGTAGAAAACTTGCTGAAGTTGTCAAGAGACAAGCCTACAGATTTAAGAAGCTGATAGAATTTTAAACAGGATAAACTCAAACCCACACCAAGATGCATCATAACCAAACTTCTAAACTAAAGAAAATAAAAATCTTGAAAACAGCCAGAGGAAAATGACACCTTACATACAAGGAAAAAATGAGAATGATAGCAGATTTCTCAACAGAAACTATGTAGAAACTACACAGAACTTTACAGAAACTATGTAGACTAGAAAGAAGCAGCACATTATTTTTCAGGTGCTGAAAGGAAAGAACTGTCAACCCAGAATCTAATACACAGTGAAAACAGCCTTCGGGAATAAGGGGAAAATCAAGACATTCTCAGGTGAAGAAAAACTAAGAATCTGTTGCCATCAGACCTTTGCTAAAAGACTGGGTAAAGAAAGTTCTTTAAGCAGGAATGAAATGATAAAAGAAGCAAACTTAAAACATCAGAAAAGAGGAATTTGACAAGCAAAAATAGGAGTAAATATAATAGGTTATTTTATCCTCTTATAAATATGTTTTTAAAATTATCCTTGATAGTTGAAGCAAAATTATACCACTATCTGATGGGACACTAAATGTATGTGGAGGAAATATTTCATATAATTGTATTGTAAATGGGGTAAAAGAATTTAAAGGGAGATAAGATTAATATATTTCACCTGAACTGGTAAAATGACTACATCAGTAAAGAGTAGTAAATTTTGTATATGTAAAATGTCATATCTACTTAACCACTAAAAAAGTTATATGTTCATATAACTGTTCAGATAACATTCCAAAACATTAGATAAATCAAAATGAAATTCTGAAAAATGATCAAGTAACCCATAGGAAAGCAGGACAAGGAAAACAGAGGAATGAGAAAATAAACAGAAAAAAATAAAATAGCAAATTTATACCCTAACATATCAATAATTACATTAAGTGTAAATGTCCTAAATATACCAATTAAATACACAAACTAGCAAAGTAGATAAAAAGACATGTTCCAAAGATATGCTGTCTATAAGAAACCCACTCTAAACATAATAATATAGGCAGGTTGAAAGCGAAAGTGTGAAAAAAAATATATCATGCTAAAGTCAATTTAAAAAAACAAAAGTATCTATACTAATAACAGATAAGCCATATTGCAGAGCAAAGAAAACCACCAGAGACAGAGGAAGGCATAAATATATCATTTATATAATGATAAAAGGGTTGATCTCTCAAGAAGACATAACAATCTTAAATGTGTATGTACCAAATAACAGAACAATAACTGGTAGAACTGAAACCAGAAATACACAAGTCACTGCTTGGAGATGGAAACTTTAACAACCTCTCCCAAAAGTTAACAGAAAAACTAGCCAGATAATCAGTAAGGGTATAGAAAAAAATCAAGCAGAGAAAGACAATCATCATATGGTTTCACTCATATGTGGAACATAAGGAATAGTGTGAAGGACCACAGGGCAAAGGAGGGAAAACAGAGTGGGAAGGAATCAGAGAGGGACAAAAACCATGAGAAAGTCTAGACTCCAGGAACCAAACTGAGGGTTACATAGGGGAGAAGGGTACAGACGGGAGACGGGGTAACTGGGTGATGGGTATTAAGGAGGACAAGTATGGTGATGAGCACTTGGTGTTATACGCAACTAATGAATCATCATTGAACAGTACATCAAAAGCTAATGATGTACTCTACATTGGCTAGTTGAATATAATAAAAAAAGAAAAAAATCAACACCACAATCAACCATGGAGAGGCAGTTGGATACTGTGGAAGGAGCCCAGCACCAGGGTGTAAAGAGGCATCTTGGAGAAGAACCCAAGTTTGGAAAATGCCTCCAGATTGGAAATTAGTCACTCTGTCAATCAGCCTGTGCCCTCAGAATGAGTCCTATCTCTTCCCATCAGTGTCTGTAGACCTAGTGTGCAGGGGACCAAAAGAAATCAGAGAGCTTCACAATCAAGGATCCTGAAACTTCATTCAGTCTTCCCTCCATTCTTGTAGTCATTGGCACTGAGGCTGCTCTCCACCCTGGGGTCTGTGTCTTTGGCATTGACAGTGCCTAGCATCAGTGGCCAGACTCTCAGGCTTCATTTCCCAGCAATGTGCTTACATTTTCTGCTCAGAACCTTTGTCCAAGCTTCTGAATTGAATATGTTAAAGCAATCATAATTTGCATATAAAATTTAAAGTTACATTTGCATAAATGGTGTTACCTCTAAAAATATGTAGACCAGATTTTAAACAAGGGCAGAATACGCAGCATCTCTAGGACTCCTTTAGAATAAGTGACCCTCTGACAAACTAGATGAATCTAGAAGCAGCAATATGGACTCTTAGCCTTCTAATTTCTTGTCTAATCAACCGTCACTGAAAAGTTAATAGCTCAGTGTAAACAACCCTTTAGTGCAGAGGTTGGCAAATTATGGGCCAAATCTGGACTGCCACCTGTTATTGTAAGTGAATTTTTATTGGAACATAGAGGACAGCATCAGAACCATCTGAGAACTTACTAGAAATGAAATTCTCATTCTTCAGACCTATTGACTCAGAAACTCTGGGGGTGGCACTTAACAATGTACATTTATTTTTGTTGTTGTTTATTAATGTTTCCTTTTTTATTGTGTTATGTTAGTCATCATATTATAGTCATTAGTTTTTGATGTAATGTTCCATGATTCATTGTTTGCGTATAATACCCAGTGATATGCAAAATCCATCCCCTCCTTAATACCCATCACCAGCTCACCCATTCCCTCACCCTCTTCCCTTCTAAAACCCTCAGTTTGTTTCCCGGAGTCTGTAGTTTCTCATGGTTCAGCTCTCACTCCAATTTCTCCCCCTTCATTTTTCCCTTCTCCTAATGTCCTCCATGCTATTCTTTATGCTCCACAAATAAGTGAAACCAAATGATAATTAACTTTCTCTGTTTGACTTATTTCACTTAGCATAATCTCCTCCAGTCCCATCCATGTTGATGCAAATGTTGGGTATTCATCCTTTCTGATCGCTGAGTAATATTCCATTGTGTATATGGACCACATCTTCTTTATCCATTCATCTGTTGAAGGACATCTTGACTCCTTCCACAGTTGGCTATGGTGCACATTGCTGCTATGAACACTGGGGTACATATGCCCCTTCTTTTCACTACAGCTGTATCTTTGGGGTAAATACCCAGTGCAATTGCTGGGTCATAGGGTAGCTCTATTTTAATTTTTTGAGGAACCTCCACACTGTTTTCCAAAGTAACTGTACAAATTTGCATTCCCGCCATCAGCATAAGAGGGTTCCCCTTTCTCCACAACTTCTCTAACATTTGTTGTTTCTTGCCTTGTTGATTTTTGCCATTCTAACTGGCGTAAGGTGGTATCTCAGTGTGGTTTTGATTTGAATTTCCCTGATGGCTAATGATGATGAACACTTTTTCATGTGTCTGTTAGCTATTAGATACTTTAGAATAAACCTAACCAAAGAGATAAAGAATCTATACTCTAGGAACTACAGAACACCTGTGACAGAAATAGAAGAACACACAAAAAGATGGAAAAACATTCCATGCTTATGGATCAGAAAAATAAAACATTGTTAAAATGACTATGCTGCCCAGAGCAATCTTTACTTTCAACTCCATCCCAATCAAAATACTAATGGCAATTTTCAAAATGTTGGAACAAACAATCCTAAAATTTGTATGGAAATGGAAAAGACCTGAATCACCAAAGAAGTGTTGAAAAAGAAAAACAAAGCTGGGGGCATCACGTTGCTTAATTTCAAGCTATATTACAAAGCTGTGATCACCAAAACAGCATGGGACTGGCACAAAAACAGACACTTAGACCAGTGGAACAGAGTAGAGAGCCCAGATATGGACCCTCAACTCTATGGTCAACTAATCTTTCCTGACAAAGCAGGAAAATATATCCAATGGAAAAAAGACAGTCTCTTTAATAAATGGTGCTGGGAAAATTGGACAGCTATATACAGAAAAATGAAACTGGACCATTCTCTTACACCATACACAAAGATAAACTCTAAGTGGATGAAAGACCTCAATGTGAAACAGGAATCTATGAAAATCCCAGAGGAGAATATAGGCAGTAACCTCTTTGACATTGGCCACAGCAACTTCTTTCAAAACATGTCTCCAAAGGCAAGGGAAACAAAAGCGAAAATGAGCTTTGAGGACTTCATCAAGATAAAAAGCTTCTACACAGTCAAATAAACAATCAACAAAACAACGAGGCAGCCTACAGAATGGGAGAAGATATTTACAAATGACACTATAGACAAAGGGCTGATATCCAAGATCTATAAAGAACTCCTCAAACTCAACACCCGAAAAACAGATAATTAAGCCAAAAAAAAATAGGCAGAAGACATGAGCAGACACTTCTCCAAAGGAATGTGCATTTAAACAAGGCTTCTAGAAAAGTTTGAGAACCACTGGATTATACTGTCCTACCGTGTCCACTGGCTAATATTGTGATAAAGAGCTTTGGTTGCAATTCAGCCAACATCACTTGATGCTGTAGCCATGCTTCTGATTCCATGCTGTGTCTGACAGTACATGGGCTCTGGCCTCCCAGGGAAGCAGTCGTGTGACCACTAACTGCAGCAAGGCATGTGGGGTCCTCTAGAGATGTATGAGCTCTGGAAGACTGGAACAAGGAGGGGAGAATTAGCAGAGGTGATTTTACTTTTCATGTCTATTTTTTCTAGAGGGAGGGCATAAAATCACACTTGAGACACGAGCTTCAGGAAACAGGGTGTGTTCACCATCCCTAGGAGATAGGGGACAGGCTAGGAGCTAGAGGACAGTCCACAGTGGTGTGCCAAGCAGGCAGGATTGCCACAGCACAGGCGGCAGCGAACAGCTCAGGGAAGGACAAGACTGGTCTGATGGGAACAGAAAAGTGTTGCTTTTCTTCTTTTCTTTGCATGCCTGGGTGTACTGGGCTGCAGGGTTTGATGAGATGCTTTAGGATCTGGAACCTAACTCTAAAGTCCAGCTGGAAAAGAAGCAGAGAGCAGCAGTACTGGAGATTTTCTTATGCTTTGTAAAAATCAAATTTGCCCTCCTGGATGAGAAATGTTATCAGTGTCCAGTGAACAGCTAGGAGTTGAGGGTAATGGGAACTGCTGAACTAGTCCATTATTTAGGTGTATTTGAAGGCTTCATCTCTTAGACCATAGATAGATACAATCTGAAAGTAGCCCCACCAAAGAAGTGGGCAGAGCAGAGAGAAACTGCCTCTCTTCAAAGCTAAAGTAATAAAATCAACAAAAGTCGTTTTGAAAAAGCCAAGAACCAGGTGCCAGGGACACCACGATGATGGAGCATGAACCCAGAGACCATGAGGCAGGAACTTCTGGATAAAAGGTTGAATTTAACGTTGTCCAGAGACAGGTTCTGAGTGAGAACATGTTAAATACAAGTGGGGAGGATCCAGGGCAATGGCTGAACAAGGTCGTTGTCAGGAGGTTATTATGTGTTTATGTGGTTAAAGGGCCAGAGACAGGATGAGATTGCTGTGTTACCCAAATGTGGATAATAATCTTATGCAGCAAATAAAAATGAGATGACCTTTAAAAAAAAGAGCAAGAAACCCTGCTTGTGCTTCCTTCTCCCATTCCCAGGCTGATCCCTTTTCCTCCTCCGGTAGCCGGGTGATGTTTTCTTTCATTCCCCTAGCTTTGTGTGTCAATGACAGCATCCTTGCTCAGGCATTAATGGGGATAAACGACCTGGAGCTTCTCGCCCAGACACTCAGCTCCCTCCCCTAGAGTACCATGTGCCCTGAGTTCAGGTGGTACCCTTTATGCCTGTGTGGAAACGTGCAGACTCTGTCTCCCAAGTTGAGAATTCTTTAACTGTGCCTGGTCAGGGATCATGGGGTGAGGTGGCAACAAAGGGGGCCTTGAGGGACTGGAAAGTCTCAGACAGGGATGTAGGTGGTTGGAGTGACTGTCAGTTGGCAAGGACTTGGAGCTGTTGGGGCACCAGGCAGGAAGGGGTTCTGTCAATCACAGATAGCTGGCATTCAGGAAACAGTGGAGTTGAAGAATAAAGCACAATCATGAACTGAGTGGATTGTCAGAATACAGCCCAGGAATTATGAGGGTAGGAACCTTCCTATAGTTTCAGGGTGGGAAATGAGCCAGGAAGTCTGGGAAGTAGCTGTGTGGGAAGCAATGGGGAGAGCTGGAAGCCAGGCATCCCTGTTGGGGCCCTTGGCACATGTCTCCAAGTGGGGATTCCTTTCCAGCATTGCTCGAGGAATTTGCACACTTTCTCAAATCCCAAGAAAAATTGGTAAATCATGAAAATAGAGTGAAGTGTTGTAATATTTCTGTGAGAAATGAAGTTTAATAATCAATGGAGAGATATTACTGGTTTGAAGGAATCCATTTATGTCAAGCAAAAACAAGAACAAAAAACATGGACACACAATATTGAAAGTGAAGGTCAACATTTCTAGGAAAAGGACAGAGCAGTCAGGAGAGAAGCAGTCATGGTCTAAGTAGTCATTCTTGCTTATGTCTCTATGTTATAACTGTGTATCTACAGCCCTGGCTGCTGTGAACCTAAGTCACTTTTGCAAATAAATATTGAAAGTGTATAGGCATCGGAGTACTTGGGTGACTCAGTCTGTTGAGCCTCTGACTCTTGATTTCAGCTCAGGTCATGACCTTGGGGTTGTGAGATTGAGCCCTGTGTCGGACTCTGAGCTTAGCATGGAGTCTGCTTGAGATTCTCTCCCTCTGCCCATCTACTCCTTGTGCACTCTCTCTTTTGCTCTTTTTCTTTCTGAAATAAATAAATAGATTTTTTTTAAAAAGTGTATAGGTGTAGTGTACTTTTTTCAAAAACCATGAGTGATATTTCAAGATAAAAGTTTTTGAAACAAAAGTAAGTTCTTAAATTGGCCATTTCAACTTGTAAGTCCATGTGGTACTGTTAACTTTGCTAGGAGATCCAAATATTACATTATTCAAATACTACCACATAATGTTCACCATTGTTTTCCAGTATTTGAATATTTGGTATAGACTGTAGTTCCTTGTAAATACTACTAAACTAAATACTTGTTTTTGTTAAACATAGTTTTAGATATCTAATAATAATGCATGGAGAGTATAAAGAATGTTGGAATTTTTTTAAAGATTTTATTTATTTATTTGATCAAGAGAGAGAGCATGAGCAGGAGAGAGAGGCAGAATAAAGGGAGAAGCAGTCTCCCCACTGAGCAGGGAGCCCCAGGACCCCAGGATCATGACCTAAGCTGAAGGCAGATGCTTAACCAACTGAGCCACTCAGGTGCCCTGAATGTTGGAAGTTTTTAAAGAGACTTACAGTTTTGAGATTTTGCAGGAATTCCATGATCTCATTCTGAATATCATATCTTTGCGGATTTTAGGAACACTAGCCTTAGCTATAGTCCCTTCCCAGGAGGAGCCAGAACCATGGTATGGCCAGCAGAGCCTCTACAGAGGAGCACTGGGAATCTGTGGAACTGGATGGAGACTGGTAGGAATGAGAGACGGCCAATGAAGGTCAACCAGATGGCTTAGGTGTGAGCATGGTGGGAGCCCCACTGTCTTCAGAAAGCCAGCCTAATGTGGTGGGGCCGCCAGTTCTCAAACAATGAAGCTTCTCTGGGATGTTCACATTGGCTGTGTATGAGAGCACAGCCAGGTGTTTCCCACTGCAATTCAAGACATGGGAAGCACAGACAAACTGGAAGGCAGATCCTATAACAGCAGCATGTAGAAATATGTTTACATTATGGCACCCACCCAGAATCAAGACAGAAAGCTCAAGACCGGGAACTCAGGGAACTCAGGCAGATTCTTCCCAGGGTTCTAAGTACTCTCTTAAGCACTTGTGATTTTTATTTAACCATATATATTTAATTATTAACTAAAAAATTAATTTAAATATACTTAATCATATATATATGTGTGTGTGTGTGTGTGTGTGTGTGTGTATATGTAAATGTATAGGGTATGTATATGTATATGTATATATCTCCTTTGCTCTGAAGTGAAGTAATTGAACCACATCCAGGTTGTCATTCTCCAGACCCTTAAACCTGAAGCCCACCTGCATTTGTGGTCTGGCTTAGCTCAGCACTTTATGGACTTAAGACTATTTAGTCTTTACTTAACTTTTGTAAAGTTAGGCATTATTGTCTCCAGTTTGCAGCTCAAGAGGTAAGGGTTCAGTGAGTCCAAGTCACTGACCTTCGAGTCACCCAGTTCCACGGTGGCAGAACTGGTGGTCAAGCCCAGACCTGCCTGCCCCTCCAAACCTTGACACCTGACCACCATGTTCCAGGCCAAGCTAAATCATCTGGTGCTTCCAGCCATTGAATCTTAGGTTTTCGAAGGTCCTTCGAGAGATCAGAGGCAGCCTATCCCTTGCCTATAGGCAAGATGTTTGCATTCCCCTACTGGAGATGATCTGCCCAAGGCATTAGCATTTTGCATGTGCTTTCACATAGCCAAGGAGTAAAATGTAAAAGAGAGGCTGGAGCCTTGCAGTTCCTTCTGTCAAATCATGCTGCTCTTTTCTTGGATTGCACCATTAAGAATGGACAGTTAAGCTTAAGGGATCAACAGATAATTTGAAAAGGTCATTGCAGACCAGACCTGTCCTTTGTTCCTGCCCTTGTTTGTCAGATCACTGCTTGGCATAACGGACCATGGTTGTGTTCTAGTCTGCCCATGCTGTGAGGATTCTTTTTCCAGCCAGATTATTTAAAATCAGGTGCATGAATCTGGCTGCTTTCCTGGTAACTGTGGTCTGACTCTGGTGTGTTCATCTTCCAATGACAGACAAAGCTGCCTTCAGCACACTTGGGGCAGGATTCTTGTTTGCCAGCGCAATAGCAAGGGTGTTCCTTATGACTGGAATGATACTGAAAATTATCTTTTCTTACCCATCAGGGTCTTTGTCCCTTTATCCTCACTACGGTTTCTGAGGCAGAGATATGGTGCGTTTTGCTTATGTCCTTTTTCCCCCCACTTTTGAGTGGGAAGAAAGGTACAGGTGTTCCCAGTGTGTCTTCTCTGTACCAGCCCCGCCCCCGCTGAACAGCGTCTCAGGCTGGGGTGAAGCCTCCGAATTGGGGTTCCAACACATGCCTTCTCTTTATCCTCAGGTCAAGCCAGTCTCTGTGATGTGGGCCACCTGGTACTTGTATATTCAAGGCCCGTTACCATTCAGAGGAACTGGAGTTTGTCCAGTCACATCCAGTGTGGCCTTTCTTTAACCCTTCATGTATGAGCCCAAATAAAAAGGGAGCTAATGAAAAGGACTCAAATATGATCTGAAAAAGGATTGGAGGCTTGAAAGATATGATTTAATAAGAAAAATGAAAACAGCTAATGATAGGTTAACTGCTAAATTATGGCCATTGCTGACTTTCTCTTCTATAACAATAGTGAATTATGTTTAATGGTGCTCACAGATCTTTCAGTTTCCCTGAACTATCACCAGGGGAGAATTAACCTCCTTTTGTGTATCTGATAGATTTGACCTTTGGGGAGAGGAAGAGGGATAATTTAGAACTGCGGTGAAAGAAATCATAGAATTATAAAGAGGGGGTGAGAGTAGGATTCAAATGAGAAGAAGAAGAAGACATTAAGGATGGGGGTCTAGAGAGGTAACTGCCACTCCGCTTTCATGAACCCATGGTTTCCATGCCAGGAGAAAACAGGGGAGCTTGGCACCAGCCTTGAAACTGAACACTGCCCCTCTGTAACAAGCATCCAGGTTGAGGAGCAGGACATGACCAGCTTCCAGAAGCCACTCGTGCCCCTTCTAGTTACTGCTGCTCAAAAATAAGGCCAAACTGCTTTCAGCGACACCATCAGTTTGGCCCATTTTTGAACAATAGAGTCATACAATATATTCTCTCTTGAGTTTAGCTTCTTTTGATCAATATTGTTTTGAGATTCATCAATATGATACATGTAGTTATGGGTTGTGTCTTCTCATTGCTCCACAGTACGCAATGTATTCTGCTGTCTATATGGGCATCTGGATAGCTCATAGTTGGGGTTGTTGCAGATACTTCCACTGAGAGCATTCTGTCTTGACGTGACCATGGGGACGTATTTCTGTTATGTACATACTGAGGAGTGGGATTTCGGGTCATAGGCATGAATGTATTGCTAGGGCAGATATTTTCAAATGGTTTTCCTGAGTTCTTGCATCAGTTCACACATATAAAGGATCTGATTATTCTGTGTCCTCATCAGAACTTGTATTTTCTGTCTTAATATTGGCCATTCTGGTGGCTAGTAGATGCTAATATCAAAAGAGAAAGCTGAGGCAGAGTGGTGCCCAGTATTCCATATCTTACAAGTGGCAGAGCTGGAGTTTGTATCTTCTAGGATTCATGCTCCCCACATCTGCTCCCCCTGCCATTATCCTCCTTCCTCCCAGGAGATGCTTCATATCCTGTGATGACTCACATTGGTCAGCCCTGGCCAGCCACAACACTGATAACTCCTTTAGCCTCTGTATCTTAACAAAATCTCAGTCACCAGCCATCCAATTGTCAAACCAATTTAAAAATGTAATTTCTGGACTTGGGAGAGCTTTGTGTTGCCCGCAAATCTCACTTTGATCTCCCATTTAAAATTCCAAATCCCATGAATGAATTTCCCAATGAGCCATGCAATCAGCTCACTTTTGGTTCATCTCTTTGTCTTTGTTGGCCAACCTCTGAGGGAAGAGGACAGCCAGTTCCATCAAATAGCAGGAAAGGAGCAACCAGTTCCCAGTGGAGCCTTCCAGCAGGGAAACAACCAGAATGGGCAACATTCTCGCATGATAGAGCCCTTTCTGCAGAGTCTCCTTGTGGAGACTGTGGGAAAATGGATCAGACATGGCAAATAGGCAAGGAGTAGTTTAAAAAAAAAAAAAAGAAAAGAAAAGCAAGACCTAAAATGTTATGACTGTTGAAATTATATCTAATAAAACACACAGGTGTACCTGAACATGTCTTTAAACCAATAGTGATTGCTTTAGGTTGATTGGATAGTGCCTGGGTTTATTGTTTCTTTTGTATTTCATGGAACTTTTGCAAATTGCTTACATTTGTTTTATAAAGAAAAAATTTCAAATTTATAATCCTGGAAAGACATTTTTCCTTTCATGTTTTTGCTGCTAATATTTGGGGAAAATAACTTAGAATTGTAATCACTTGATGCTCTGGAATCATTATATTTAAAAATCACAGAAACATCATGTAATGATTAAAGGTAAGTTAAGACATTGAAATGAGTAACAGCAGCCAGTATTCCAATGAGGACATGACTCTATATTAATAAAACAGGACCTATTCCAGAAGTAGAATTGAGGATATTATAATCTCTGTGTATAGATAGTATAGATGTATCAATGGATGTGCATATGCATCTGTGTTCGTGCATACAGACGTTACTCAAATTCTAGTATACACACTGTATATGCGTATATTTTTTATCCATCTGTTTATAGTATTAGTCTCCCTCTTTTTAAGATAGATAGGTATGCTAAGGAACTGGTAAGTAAAATATGTATAATATGGGTATAATAGTAGATAGATATTAGTCAATAAAATATATATGCTCAAGTGCACATTGTGTGTGTGTGTGTGTGTTTTCATATAGGTGAGTCATACATATACAGGTCTGCATGGAGATACACAGAATAATGTCATTGTTTTGTGGGGTTTTTTGCCTATTTTTTTGGTGATAGTGTTAAGGATAGTTTTTCCTTTATACTTGATTGTATTTATAGAATTTTTTATGATGAACGTGTGTTTAAGTTAAAAGAGTCATAAGGTCGTAGGTAGAGTTTGAAACTTATAAGTCTCCTTTCCAAGGAGGGTAAGGACACTATGATGGAAAAGGCAGTGTGGTGGAAAGATATTGCTGTTATCCATTTTTCAAAGGAACATTGAATTGTATTGTTCAAACCACAGCTCTCCCTAAGTAGATAATACAGTGAAAGAATTTTGAATGTTGTATTAGATTTTTTTGCCAAAAATGAGAATGTGTTCTTGGCTTTGTTATCTTTTCAATGTCTGTTTTATTTTCTATCAGATGTATGGATTATTGGTCCTCATTTCTTTACTTGTCATAACAGAAAGAAAATGAATTCTTTATTCTTTAATGATTTCTTTTTAAGCTCACATGTTCTATTTTACTTGGATAGATAGTGAAACATCATTCATTTTGTGCACATATGTGTTTAGTAAACCAAAGGAATAGAAATGTATTAGACAACAAATAAATATAATCTTTTAATATATCTTTTAAAATTTATTGGTTTAAAAATGCTTTCTGGGGGCGCCTGGGTGGCTCAGTGGGTTGAGCCGCTGCCTTCGGCTCGGATCGTGATCTTGGGGTCCTGGGATCGAGCTCCGCATCGGGCTCTCTGCTCAGCGGGGAGCCTGCTTCCCCCACCCCCTCTGCCTGCCTCTCTGCCTACTTGTGATCTCTCTCTCTGTGTCAAATAAATAAATGAATAAATTTTAAAAAATGCTTTCTGATTATAAACACGGGACAAAACTATAAACATGTACAAAACTAGGAAATTGGGAAAAGAACATAGAAACATTAAAAAGTAAAAATTATGCCTAATCGCACACTTTAGAAATACTCTAAAAACAGTGGTAAGTTGCCTTCTATATATCTGTTCAGCATTTTGGGTACTGTTGAGCTACATGGTATGCATTGCTGTATTCTGGGGAAAAGTTTGAGCAGGACAGACAAGATCCTGCCCCCATATAATTTACCGTCTACCTGGCTGTCACTGTGTGTGTGTTTGTGTGTGTGTGTGTTTAGGAGGGTATGCCAGAGGCAAAGGAGGGAGTGGAAAGAGCAAAATCGAAAAGTCCTCTGTCAGTTTAGTGTGAAAAATGCTGTTAGGGGGAAAATGTGGTCTTTTAAAAAGTCTGTGCAAGTTTATACACATACATGCCTTCATATATGCACAAGTTTGTGCATGGGTATATACAGTAAAAGATTTTTAAAAAGCAAGATGTCATTCTATATGTTTTCCCATCTTAATAGTGTATTAAGCAGTAACCTATGTCATCAGATATGACTATGTCCTATGATACTATAGTATCATTTTACATCACATCATATCATATCACATGCATGCTTCTTAATCTATTTAACCATTCTTTGACTATTGGATATTTGGGATATTTATGATTTTTATGATATAAATAATGCTGCAGTGAACATCCTTGTATATCATGAAATTTTGTCATCTATTCCAATCTTTTTTCCTTAAAATCCATTCCTGAAAACAGAATGACTGGCTTAGATGTGTGAAATGAAACTTTTCCAGGCTATGGGACATACCACCGAGTTGGTTTCCAGAGGGTTGTGCCAGCCACCTACCCATTTTTTGCTCACTGGTGAAATGTTTCATGTTTGCTCCTTCTGAAACTTGTGGACAGCGTCCAAGGGAATACGCCCTGTGTTGAGATCTTTATGGCAAGTGCTGTTTGGCAAGGAACTCTTTTTATTGTTAATTAAGCAAATAGACAGAGCTCAGTTCCACCTACAACGTAACAATATTAGCAGCCCTGTGGACTTAGTACCTCTCTATGCATTCAGAATAGGAAATGGCTGTTAAATAGGAAATGGCAGGTCAGAATAACAAAAGAGAGCCATGTCACTGGAGTTTCCTTTGATCCCAAGTGTCAGGCATGGAGGGCAGAAAGGACCACCACTCAACTTCTAAGAAACAATCAGCTCTTGAGACTTTGTGCCAGAATAAAAATTCTGTTATATGAACCCTGCCAAAAACCCTCTCCTAGTTTTGAGCAGTTAGGTCTGGCGTATCAGATTTTTGGGTTTTATAAATATAGGAATTAACAAACTTCCCTTGTGTTTTAGATATATGAAAATCAACAAAGACAAATAGCTTTTAAAAAATTAAATGAGATACTTGTTTGCTCTGAAACAATACTCTGGCTATGGACATGAGGATGGAGTGTCCATATGAGCACTCTTTCCTGATGACCTTGACCCTTGACCTCTGTAGGTCCATCTGATCAGACACCCGTGACTGGGACTGTGTTTAGGGAAGTGAAGCAATCTTAATGCTCTCAAAGTTTTCTATCCCTGATTTGGATGAGCTATAGCTCATTAAACTTTTGGGCATAACTGCTTTGATGATTGACCACAATTTATGATAACATTCTCATTTGTTCTACATTTTTATAAACCCTACCCTTTGGTTTAATATTGTTAATGTTTTATGGCAGTCCCATCCAGTGAGAAAAAATAAGTAGCAAACACCTTGCCATTGTTTCCTATGCTTTTTGCCAGGCAGAGGTCCCATTTAAGGAGCAGGTCCTGAAGGTGAAGAAGAAATGAGTGTCCCCTCAGTATTGGGAGAAAGCTCTCAGTAGACGAGGACTGCACTGGGGTGGGCTTGAGGCAGCAGAATTGTGTGTTGTGGTGCCTCTGCCTAGTGCTTCAAGTTTGACAACTGTCATTGCCTCCTTAAGTAATCCAGTAGAAGACCACTGCCCTGTGAGGTCAATAGATTCCCCTGGAATTACCTTTTAATTAACTTTTCTGGTGCTTAATCATCATAAGCCTTATTTAATATCTAGGCAGTGTAGGATAGTACTGGATGGGATTTCTTTTATTAGCAATAAGATAAGGTCTCTTGGAGCCCGTTAAATCAGTTCTCATTAGACAGTGATTCATAGGACCAAGAATTCACCAGCACTCTGCTGCCTTTATGTTGCAGTTCAGCATTTAGATGGGCTTTGTAGAGATACTCAAGTTTAATGGACTCTGGACTCTGACATTTCAATATGCCCTAAATCTGTGAAGCTTTACAGCAGTAGTATGTTTTGTGTTATCCATGTGTTGTACGGAGAAGAGAAAGAGAGGAACCAGGATGTTTGGAGCACAAACCAGGGCCCACCTGAGTATTCACACTCCCATCCTAAACAGTCACATAAAAACCGAACAACAACAACAAAAATTGTGGACAGAAATTTGAAAATAACACGTAGTGTGCATTAGAGCTATTAAAAATCATGCTACAGAGGTGCCTGGGTGGCTCAGTCGGGAAAGTGTCTTACCTTTGGCTCAGGTCATGATCCCAGGGTCCTGGGATAGAGCCCCAAATTGGGATCCCCTCCCCCCATCCCCTGCTCTGCTCAGCAGGGAGCCTGCTTCTCCCTCTCCCACTTCCCCTGCATGTGTTCCCTCTCTCGCTCTCTCTCTCTCTCAAATAAATAAATAAAATCTTTAAAAAATAAATAAAAAAAGAATGAGGGAGGAAGCACTGTATCTACACTGACATACAAAGATCTCCAAGTTATGTTAAGTAAAAAATTAGTTTCAGGGCAAT
Source organism: Lontra canadensis (assembly GCF_010015895.1). Classification (NCBI taxonomy): domain Eukaryota; kingdom Metazoa; phylum Chordata; class Mammalia; order Carnivora; family Mustelidae; genus Lontra; species Lontra canadensis. Next base: position 17,127,520 of record NW_022631014.1, on the reverse strand, counting down.
GAAATGATACAATTTTATAAAAAATTAACAAAAAATTCTTAAAGGAATACAGAGAAAGACAGAGACAGAAAGGGAGTGGGAAAGGGTGGGGGAAGGAGGAGAGAGAGTCTATTTATGTGTGAAATATCTCTGGAGGGATACCTGGGAAACACACAGCTTGACAGTAGTGGGTGGGAATTGGATAGGTAAAGGCAGAATTAAGGAGGAGACCTTTCATTGTAAACTTTTCTATACCGTCTAAATTTTAAACCATGTCACTGTAAAACAATTATAAATGAAGCCTAAAAACATTCAGAAGTGTGTTAATTGTTTATGTGCTATTGTTGGATGAATGTTAAGAGTTCATCAGAAGTTTATTTCCGTTTCCCTAAGTTTTAAAATAATACAATTGCATGCATACTTGGAAGAAGTATTGTTCATGAATTTCTACCTTTCCTTCTAGACAGGGCACTGAGAGAAATATTTATTTTTCTCCTTTAAAAATTTTTTTTGTATCTGAGTATAGTTGACACACGATGTTACAATAGTTCCAGTGTATAACATAGTGATTTAATAAGTTTATATGCTATGCTGTGCTCGCCATATCTGTCACCATAAAACACTGCTACAGTACCACTGACTATATTTCTTGTGGAGAGATAATTCATTTTTATGTTTATTGTCCATCACTGTGTGACCCTGAATCTTCATACACATATAAGTAGATTCATTAATGTTTTGCTGGAACTTAATTCTTCTGTTCTTACAGGATAGTGAGTTGATAAAATAGTAATATTTTTATTAGTTTTATAAAGTGTTGACTGGTACATCTAGAAGAGTCTCTAAGATTTGGTTGGACCCCATTAAAGAAGTTGCATAAGGTCTGCAGCTAGTTAGGGATGCCTGGCTGTTTTCGTGGGTTTTTCTGTTTACCTTAAGAATATATTTTTGGCCTAAGAAATCACATTTATACCTGTGCATTTAACTTCATTCCAAAGGCCTGTCAAAATAATAGACAAGCCAGAAACAAGGGAGTAGCTTCTAGTCCTCCACCCAAAGGATGCCTCAGACATTAAAGAACTCAGAATTACTAAAATTGTCCAGTCATTTAAGGGGTTAATTAAAAGAGAGACTCATAGCAAGGGAAAACAAAATATAAAACAAATGATGAGTAACTAAACTTACAAAATTTGAGTTAGTGTTAAATGATTGTTCTTATGATTGCATAACTTAACATGACATCAAAGGTAATTATTAAGAGACGTTTATAAAAAGCATTAATAATCTAATCTGAATAATAAGGTTGTGATTCTTTTATGTGGTGATGGGTGAAGACCAGAAGAAGGAGGAAAATTACATAGACATGTCTTTGGTACTGTTTTATTCTTTATGATGATAGAGAAAATAGGATTAAATAGTTTAAAACTATGCAGGTTATTGCTTAAAAAACTTAAGAGACCACATTTGATTTTGGATGACTAGAGAAAGAGAAGAAAGATCAAAGGAAGCTTTGATCCTTGCAGGAAAAGATACAGGAGCTGGTAGGAGGGCAAGGGGACAACAAGAAAGCACAAGATAAAATGACACAGGAAGATCAAGTATAGTCTCTCAATCAATGCAAATTTGTTAAAGTTATTTACCGAAAAATAAAGACCCTCAAATTTAATAAAAAGTAGTCAGTACTATTGCCAGAGACCCATTTAAACAAAGTAATGTAGGAAAGATAAGCATAAAGCAATAAATGCAGTGATTGGCAGAATTTTAAGATGATCCTCAAGGTCCACACCATCCGAACCACCCCCCTACACGGCGATTGTGTCATGTGATCTGGTACAGCTGACTATAAGGAAAGGGAGTTATCCTGAGGGGCTTGATCTAATCCCATGAGCCTTTTAAAAGCAGAGCTTTTCCTCCAGATGATAACAGAAGGGAAAATCGGAGAGATTATAAATGTCACCCAAGGGAGGTTCCCCATCACTGGGATGGCACAGGCCACATGGCAAGGCCCTGAGAGCAGCCTCTCAGAGGGAAGTCACAGCTTGAAGACAACAGGGACCTCAGTCCTTCAACTGTGAGGGGAAAAATCTGCCAACAACCTGAGGGAGCTTGGGGAAGGATCTTTCACTTGTCAGTAGCATTCCCCCCAGATGAAGTAGAAGCTAACAACACCCTCATTTCAGCCTTAAGAGAAGCTGAGCAGAGGCCCGAGCTAAAACACCTGGAAGTCCCTAGTCCATGGAAATGGAAAGATGCTACATGTAGCAGCAAAGTCGTATTGCCACCCAGTTTGTGGTGATTTGTTACTCAGCAATAGAACACACACACACACACATACACACACACACTGGTGCAGTCTAGACAAGCAAGTTGGCGTGTTGATGTTAACATCAGACAAGTTAGAATTCACAGCAAGAAGCATTAAATGGGACCAAGCAGGCTTTTTAATTAAGGTTTTTAAATAAGGTTGGTTTGGTGTGAATTGATTTGGCATTGTAGCTCGGTCACTTAACTGCAGGATCTTTGGACATAGCATACTCAATTTTAGGAACCTCAGTGTCTTCCTCTGTGTCATGGCAGTGATATCATGTGCCTCACTCAGGTGACATGAGAACTAAAAGAGATGTACTATCAAAGAAGCAAAAACCCTTAGCTATCTATAATGCCATGCAATTTAGGTAGTGATTTCTAACTCCTCAGAATCAGCTTTTTTCCCATGAGCCCATCAACCACCTGTTTCATTAACTGTCTTTCTAGACTTTTATTAGGCATTGATTTTAGACTTTATAGTTAAACAAAATCTACCTTCCTCTTTTCTCTCATTGAAAAAGTGGAATACCACTGGATCTGACTCAGAGCTCTCAGCGTCTGTCCTTGGAGACTATTGACAACGATTCCAGATCACATTTGCAGCTTTTGTGGGGGCTCGGATATGACTTGTCCCAGGCAGGCACCTGGAAGTCAGTAAAAAGCACCTGTGTCCCTTTTTGTTTTAACTCATTTTACCTCCTGTCATGGATTCCAGTTTTTTATTTTAACTGGAAAATAGTTTCTTCAATGGAGAAGACGAAAGAAAAAAAGATGTTGAAGCACTATGATTTTCCCAGTAGCATCTGTCAAACAGCATTATACTATCTGCCCCAAGCAATATTGCTTTTTGTTTCTTATTTCCATTGCCATTGCCCTATAACAATCTTAAATACCACTTATTTTGAGTGTCTTAGCTTATTCTGAGTGTTTCTGTAAATATTCTAGTACATCGCTGCCCTCTTTTAAAATATATTTTAAATATTCTCTTCAGAAATATGAGTTCTTCCATGTTTAGTTTGTGCTTTTAAAAATATGACCTCATTAGAACACGATGGCACTTCTCACGTGGCCATATTTCACGTTTGTTGGTTTGTATGTATGAATGAATGAATGAATCAGAATTTTCCATATAGCCATACTGGTAATTACTTAATATTTCTTCCTCTTTCTTCCTTTTTAAGGTCATTCACAGTTCATATTATCAGTTTTCTTTTGTAAATATTCAGTTCCTTTCTGGGTTGTATTTCATCATGGGCTTGACCTTTTGAGGATAACACATATATTTTTTTAAGATTTTATTTATTTATTTGACAGAGAGAGAGATCACAAGTAGGAAGAGAGGCAGGCAGAAAGAGAGAGATGGAAGCAGGCTCCCACTGAGCAGACAACCTGATGAGGGCCTTGTTCCCAGGACACTGAGCCGAAGGCAGAGGCTTAACCCACTGAGCCACCCAGGCGCCCCAGTGATACACATATTTTTAACATATTCTTTCTGGAGGTTCTTTTCTGAATTTGATTATGCCCAGCTTTTCATTTCCTCACTGTTACAAATTCCAAGATGCTATGATCCATTTCTTTCAAGGTGTCTATCTCTTTAGCATCATGGTGACTTTCTCATTTTTGGTATTTGGCTTCAGCTGGGATAGCCAAGGATGACTGAGTCTCTTTCCTTTGGTCTTTCATCCTAAGCTCCTTCCCTACATGGTAGCCTCAGGATTTCAAGAAGAGCATAATAAGTAGAAGCCACAAAGATTTGCTATAAAGGATCAGGGTAAGGCTAATAGACTCCAACCGTTGATGAGAGATTCTGCCAAGAACTGGTGGTCAGATGTAATCTACCATATATACTATTTGTTACCCAATTCCACTTATTTTCCCAATAGTTGTTGATGGTATTGGGGTTACATGACACATAAATAAAAAATAAGTAAAAGTGGTAGAATCATTAAAATCTTAAAACCATGTATTCTTTCTGATGCTACCTTTTTGTTTTCCAGCTTAGTGCTCTTGAGCAGAAATCCTCCTTCGGTAGGTGCTTTGGCTCAGAGAGACTGGTTAATAGTGACCGACTTACTTAATGTATCTTGGAAACACAGACCAAGGAGCAGCAGCCATCTTGGTCCCTTTTTTCCAGGAGACTTCTTTTGAAGAAGAAAGCGGCTTTGTCACAGATAGGTGCGTTTAATCTGCCAGTGATTTAGTTTCAGGTCACTGATCTAACGCTGCTTTGTGTACTGATTTTCAAAATCTGATATGATGTGAAAATAAAAGTCAAGTCCTCTGGTCTTAGCTCCATGGATGGTGTAGGACAGTGATCCTTAGTCCTGGTGACTGGAGCCACCTTAACAGCTTTTTAAAAACTCTGCTGTCCAAAGTTTGTCATGTAATTGGTTGGACAAAGGGAAGGAGTTGATGGAATTCAGATGAAAATACATTTTTAAAACTCCCAGATGGTTCTAATGTGCACTCAGAATAGAGAAAAATGCTTTAGAACAGGAGTTACCTTTTCCTGTAAAGGGCCAGAGAGCAGATATTTTAGGTTTTGCAGGCCATAAGGTCTCTGTTGCAACCACTCAACTCTGCCCTTGTGGCACAAAAGCAGCCGTAGCCAACATTGTAAAGAATGAGCATGTGTATGTTTCCATAAACTTTATTTATAGACATTAAAATTATGATTTCTTGTAATTTTCTTTTTTTTTTTTTTAGTTTTTTAAAAAATTTTAAAAGATTTTATTTATTTATTTGACAGAGAGAGATCACAAGTAGGCAGGGATGGGGGCGGGGTGGGAAGGAAGCAGGCTCCCTGCTGGGCAGAGAGCTGCATGAGAGGTCAGTGATTCATCATAATACCCAGTGCTCATTAAATCAGGTGCCCTCCTTAATGTCCACCATCCAGTTAATCCATCTCCTCCTACTCTCAGCAACCCTCAGTTTGTTTCCTATGATTAAGAGTCTCTTACGGTTTTCCTCCCTCTCTGGTTTCATCTTGTTCTATTTTTTCCTGTCTTCCCCATGAACCTCTGCCTTGTTTCTTATATCCCACATATGAGTGAGATCTTATGATAATTGTCTTTCTCTGATTGACTTATTCACTTAGTAAATTTATAGATGCGTGTGCAGTCATTACTACAACCCAGTTTTAGACTATTCCCATTACCTCCCTAGAGATCCCCTATGACTGCACTCAGTCCCTTCTCCCACCCTAGCCTCAGGTGACCACTGATCTACTTATCTTGGTAGATTTGCCTTTTCTGGGAATTTCCTTATGGCATTTCATATACATAGAATCATACGATACATCATCTCTTGCATTTGGCTTCCTTCATGTAGTGTACTCTTTGGGAGTTATTTCATGCTGAAGGTGCATGAGTCACTTATTTCCATTTTATTGCTACACGGTATTCTATTGTGGGGAACTACCACATTTTGTTTGTCCATTCAATAAATAGGTTGTTTCTATTCTTTAGCTAATATGGATAATGTTGCTGTGAGGAGATTCCTCTTTATTCCTCCTTTGTTAAAAGTTTTGTCCTGAAAGAACATTGGATTTTGTGGAATCCTTTTTCCACATCTCTTAAAATGATCATGCATTTTTTTGTCCTTTTCCCACTAATATGTGTGTAACATTAGTTGATTTTTCAAATGTTACAAACTTAGTCATGGTTTATAATCCTTTTTATGTGACCCTAGATCTGGTTTGTAATATTTGTTAAGGATCTTTGTGTTTGTATTCCTAAGGATATTGCTCAACGGTTTTCTTTAATTATGATATCTTTGTGTAACTTTGCTATTTGGCATTTGGTTTTGACCTTGTAGAATGAGCTGGAAAGTGTCCTTTCTTCCTCTGTTTTCTGAATGCAGTTGTGAAAGATTGGTAGTAATGAATTTTCCCACTGTTTACCTAGCAAAATCTTTATTTTGCCTTGTTTTTTTGAAGAATAGTTTTGCTGGATACTGATTTCTTGGTTGATAAGAATATGGGAATAGCTAGGGTCCTTTCCAGTCTCTGCTGAGTGTGTGTGCAGCCTTACACTTGTGCACAGCTTTCCAGAGCCCTAGGTATATATAGGAAGTTGGTCATTATCCACTGTGGCTTCCTCGTGTGTCAGGCCTTCTTAGTAAATTTCCAGCCTGTCTGCTGCTCTGTTGTTTGGCCCAAATAAGATCACGGCTTTTGTCTTTCTCCATTCTTCTGTCTCTGGGATTGCTGCTATTTTTGATAATGCCTTAGGACATGAGGTTTTGTTGTGCTTTGCTGCAAATCAGATTGGCTTCCTTTGGCAGCAAAACCACAGGTTTTCATGGCTTGCTTCCCCTTCATAGAACTAACAACTGCTGAGTAGGGATGGGTGTGTGTGTGTGGCGGGGGTCTGCCCCAAGCTAAGATGTACAGACTCATCTCTTCTTACCTGAGGCTCCATAGTGTTATTTGAATAAATGCTTCTCAATTTGCCTTCTCAGTTGTGCCTTTAGACCACTTCCAGAGTCCTGAAACAGTTGTTTTTAACAATTTCTTTTTCTTTTTGCTTTGGAGTTTTATCACTGCTTTTGGGAGAATGGTGTTTGTTTGTTTGTTTTTACTTTTGAGTCTAATCATTGGGGATTTGCCAAGCTACTTACACTGCCATTCCAGATGTCCTGTACTACAGTGTTTTTTTTTTTTTTATCACTGATCAATGCTTCCTTTTTTAGACAGCTTATGGAAAACCTATTTTTCTTTTGTTACTATCAATAAAATCTGTAACAGGTTTATTGGCTCAAGAGAACTTACTGGATTTTATTTATGGTCTTCAAACATGCTACTAAAACAGCAAGAGGATTTGTGTGGAGGAGTGAAATTTTAATATGAAACAATGAAGTGTTATTAAATATATATGTATATCATATATGATATATATGTTTGTACATATACATATAAGTATACACATATATACATATAAACATATATATAAACATCTATAATATATAATATACATATATATTTTATATACATATATTTTTTATATATGTACTACATTGAGCAAGTGTAACAGTTAAATAGATTCATGTATAAAATAATTTTCTCTCTGTGTGGCTGTCTAGCTGGCAGTATCTAGCACGACCATGGTTGGTGTTCCCTGTCACACACAGAGTTCTTGTTCGGGAGGGCCCTGCATGAGCCAGAGGAATGAAGAGCCATGAAAAGCAGTCGGCCTTATCCTCCACGTCCACCAACGTGGGCTGGTTGAGTTGAATACTCTCGATATCAGGTACAAAAGAGTGGGAGCAGAGACTCTTGGGTACAGTGGACAAAGCAGGAAGTCGTGGTAACTTCCCGTGCCTCCACACATCCCTTGTTTCAGACCCAAGGCAGGTTATTCTCTCTGTCTCAGCATTATCCCTGGGGATGACAAGGACCAGCAGTAGCTGTGACCATGACTTGCTGCTCTCATCTCCATTACTGGCCCGGGGGACATCAGAGATTCCATGGGTGTGGGTCTCAGAAGTCTAGTGAGAAGTGGAAACTACTAGACCCACCTCATGACCATGGTTCAGTCTGTTTATAATGTCCCCTCCCACCCCCACTCTTTATTGCACTTCCCCGTCATCCTCCCTAAAGGCCATCACAGCAAAGTGTTTCAGTGTTTATTCCCTGAGTGTTTATTCCTGAGACCCTCTTTTAAAAAGCATGAACCCAGGTAATGAAGTGATTATTTAATATTACATAGGGAGGCAGAGTTCAGGAATAACATGCAGTAAACTGTTTTTGCTGGTGACTATGCAATTCTTCTGTTGCCTTTATTTCCCTAATCACGGCATTTGTAGTCCATGAGCAGGTTGGCTTGCTTTCCCTTCCTCAGCCAGCAAACAGAACTTTTAAGAAATCTGTACAGCTTGGCAGAGGAATAATATTATATAAAGACAGCGCTGGACCCACAGTGAAACTAGTATGACTAGCTTATATATCCATGAAATGCTATTGGCACCACATATATTTGTTGGGTATTTCTTTTGGGAGAGTTCCAGCTGAAAAGAGTCGAGTATTCTGGGGTACCATGTGATGGTTTAACGATAACAGGTTGCTAATTGGGGAATCAAGACTGAGGCAGATATTGCCTTAAATGTGAGCTTACATAAGCCACATTAGTCAGGGCTCGTTTTAAACAACCGCATTTCTTAGGAAGCTACTTGTACACCAGATCTTCCTTCTGATAATCAGTGCCTTCCCCCTCATGAGGGGGACGCTGTGCAGGCAAGAACCTCACGGTGAGGAGGTGAGGAGAAATGTCACTTTGATCATTGCTGTGCTTTTAAAGTCCCGCTAAATGGAACGGCACTTTGCAATCTCTCAACCCCAGCAGTTTCCTCTTTTCATTCAAATCAAAGCATGCAAACGTTTCCCTAACTACGGTTTGGATCCAAAATGCTTATCTGGCAGACCTGTGCAAATTGAATTCTGAAAGGAAATCTAGCTTTGAAAAACATCTTAGGACATTGTGTCCAGGGTTGAAATCAAGGACCATGTTTCCCACACATGTTTTCCGGGCAGTTTTCCTTGAAGTTTTCGGTTGATTTGTTTTTGCTGAAGATTGGAGTTTATAGGTGGAGGGAGAATGGTAGCAGGAGATCCAGAGAGCAAAGGGACCCACATGCATTTTTCTAGGAATATTTACTGTATTTGTTGACACCTCTCTTTTACTTCAGAAAGAACTTAAAGTGGTTTCCTGACGTTACCACATTCAACTGGAAGAACTAGGCAAGTTGGAAATAGGGGTGGAGAAACAGGAATAGATGAACCAAGGTTATTCTAGAGCAAATCACTAGGGATTCCTACCACCAGCAGCCCATTTTCCTCTGTGTTCTGGAGTCTCAATAGGAAAGAAAAGGGTCATCTGCAGGGTGGAGACCTCAGGGGTAGGCACTGGCTTTGCAGAACCAGATCAGCCATAACACCCTTATTTCCTGGCCCTGCCTCTGGAAGTTTCCTGATTTGCATTTTGAATGAACCCCTCTATTTCTAGTTGAGATGCCTAATGTCAGAGGGCCACACAAATGCATCTTTCCCCCCATTCCATCTTGTCTGGTTTGGAATTTGCTTTCTCTGCAAGGCACATTTTCCTGTTCTGCTGTGAGGTAGCCCCTCTTTCTTATGTCAGTCAGCCACATCCTGCAGTAGGACCATTAGGTCAGCATGTGGGGGATTAAAAGGAATTAAAGGCAGATATTTCAAGTAGGACCAATGGCATAAGGATATTAAATAGCAGTTACATAGATGGAGCATCAGGGTTAAAATTAATCACTATGTGATTCTGTTTCACAAACAGAGAATGAATGGACTTTCTTGAAGGCCAGTTACGAACCACGTAGCATAGCGTACTGATTAAGACACTTACGTCTAACCCCCTAGTTCATCTGGGTGCAAACTGCAGACCCACCATTTTTTAGCTCTATGACCTTAAGTAAGTAAGGTTAACTTACTGAACTTAGCTTAACTTCTAACTTAGTTAACTTAGCTTAACTTCTCAGAGCCTCATTGGCCCATTTATAAGATGACTGTAATAAAGCCACCTATCCCAGGGTGTTATGAGGGTCAGGTAGGATAATGCACATAAAAACTTAGGTACTGGGTCACCTGGGTGGCTTAGTTGGTTAAGTGTCTGACTCTTGATTTCAGCTCAGGTCATGATCCCAGGGTTGCAGGATTGAGCCCTACATTGGGCTCCCCACTTAGTGGGGAGTCTGCTTGAGATTCTCTCTTTCCCTCTGCCCCTCTTCCCACTTGTGTGTGCATACTCTCTCTCTAATACATAAATATATATTTTTAAAGATTTTATTTATTGACACAGAAAGAGAGATTTTATTTATTGACACAGTCTGAGGGAGAGGAAGAAGCAGACTCCCCACTGAGCAGCTGACACAAGACTCAATCCCAGGACCCTGGGATCATGAGCTGAGCCAGTGGCAGACACTTAACCGACAGAGCCACCCAGGTGCCCCTAGATAAATAAATCTTAAAAAGATTTAAGTACCACCCGACATGTGATAATACCTCATAGATGTCAGTGGTTATTGTGTCTGAACTCCTGAACCTATTGTTATGACTTTGTAACTTTGGGACTGACTGACAATTAGAAGGAACAAAATTGCCACCAGTCTGCTGGAAAACAATTTGGATATTGGGAAGAACCCACAAACACTAATGGCTATATGTTCTCTGAATTAGAGCTTTCTCCCTTTCAGCAAAGGAACAGAAATGGAGCATCTATAAAATTTAGTCTAATGCGGGGGTTCTCTGTGGGTGAACGGGAGCTGTTAGCTTGTCCAGAGATACCCAGCCCATCTAGGAGGGCCTCAATTGTCCTGCAAAGGGAGGGGTTCAAGGACTCTGTGCAGTTACCTCTGTAGAAGACATTGCTTCCTCCACCTAGGATTTCCAGTGTTGGAATAAGGGGCCAAAGGCACCCCAACATCTTAGGGAACCATGGCTCACGTTTTTGGGCTTCAACTTGCTGACTGGCCATGACTTAGAATCACTGTGTAGGAAGATGGAAGAGTCTCTGCCAGCCCATTTCTGACCAAGACACTCAGATAGATGCCAGAAATCACTCGACTTGAAAACTACTTGTGTGTCAGAGTAGAATTATGAATGATTAATTTTTTTCAATTTAGCTTTATATTATAAGGTTATCATGCCTCAGTGTCATGAGAGAACATATACATAAGAGAGACAAAGCAGAAGTAAATTAATACAGTTGTATGCCTGTAATCGGATAGCTCATGCATGAGAGGGCCTGACATCTAGATGTCATAGGAATATAAAGAGGGAAAGCATACACTTTGTGTTAAGAAAAAGCCTGGATTTGAATCCAGCTTGAGCACTTTGCAGAGTGGCTAGTGCCAGGTCATGTCCTCTCTCTGATCATCAGTCTCATGATGGGCACTATTGAGCTGACTTAACAGCTGCTCACACCAAATGAAATGCCGTGTGTGAACTGCCTGCCAGAGCCAGTTTCTGTCCCTCCTCCCCAGTCAGGTGGGGGTTAGGGGGTGTTTGATGGTGTGAGGAGTGAGCTGTGAACAGTTGGTCAAGATTAGTGATAAAGCGTTAAAAGGGGGGATGACTTCCACTGAGTTTCTCATTAAGCTCATCTGGTTTCCTTCTATCGGTCGGTCCATGCTTCATCTTACTACTTATTCCAATGCGCACGCATTCCTCCATTCACCTGCCTATCCGGCCCTTCTTATAGGGTGTCCTGCAGCATGCAAGGTGCCACCGATACAGAGACGACCCAAACAGCCAGGGCAGAGAGGGTGCCTTCGTGCCTATACACTCGTGTTTAAATATAAAAACGTGATCACACTGAACCCACAAAGCTTCTTCCTAGAATCACAGACACCAGGAAAAGTTTGATGTTCTGCATGTGTCCAAAATCAACATTTATATGTACGTGCGAACATGTGTACGTTTCTGTCTCTACTGATCTCTTATCTGTATTAAAAATAAAAGCCGTGTTTTCCCCAGGGGATCTCCTTTGCTCATTGTTGCTTACTGCTTATTTTACTAAAACATCTGCATATTTATGCTATGTACCAGAAATCTACATCTTCAGAGATCCGTTATTTTAGGTTTATGTTTAGAAGCTACTCTTAAGTGTAAAGCTTGGTCATTAAACAGTTGACTCCCTTCCGTTTCCTGTATTCTGTTTATATATGGTGCTGGGTAGGTCTCCTTGCTTTAGGTTTCTTCTTCCGCTGCACATTTACATTCCTGCTGTATGTTGGTACCTGACATTTCACCCAAGAATGCCACCTGATGCATTCAAAATGGCAAAATCTTGGTCTTCATCCTCCTATCCCTCACCCCTTCCTGATTAATTTTTAGCTTTTAATTACTATTATGAGCAACTTGGATTCTATTCTGGTCATTTCACTTGAGAAGGAACCATACACAAGTGGTTTACAAAGTATTTTAAGCAGTATGAAGGGTTTTTGAATGGCATACATGCTAACATAGCAAGTAAGAAATTGCTGGCATGAACTCCCAGTGAAGAAGCAGTAGCATGTTATGCAGTGGGCTGTCCAGTAAAGACACAACGGCGAGGTCCCTCCCAGCTGTGGTATTCTGGCCTGAATGTGAGGAGAAAGAACTTCTCCGTTCTCTTAGAGCCTTTTCTATTCATTATTGAGTTGTTCTAGATATATACTTGACGTCTGTTCAAGGTCTGTGGTTCCCCTCTTTAAAAACCAGGTGCTATCTAGATGTTAAACTGAGGACAAGATCACTGAGGCCTGAGTATGATGCTGTTCATGAAGCCCTTACTTCAGGGTCAGGCTGCAAGGAAAGCCTTGTCCAGAAGAGCTCTGGCTGTCCAGAAAATTGTCATGAAACCGATCCAAGAAGCACTTGGAGTTATATACTGCTTTGGAGCACACTGTAGTCTGCTGTGGAATCTCAACATAGTTTTTATGGAAGATGACAATTTTTTTTAAAGATTTTATTTATTCGTTTGAGAGAGAGAGAGAGGGTGGGAGTGGGAGGAGGACAGAGGGAAAAGCAGACTCCTCACTGCACAGGGAACTGGATGCGGGACTGAACCCAGGACCCTGGGATCATGCCTTGAGCCGAAGGCAGATGTTAACCCACTGAGCCACCTAGGTGCCCCAGAAGATGATAATTGTTTTTTAAATATTTTATTTATTTATTTGTCAGAGAGAGAGAGGGAGAGAGAGCGAGCACAGGCAGAGTGGCAGGCAGAGGTAGAGGGAGAAGCAGGCTCCCTGCCGAGCAAGGAGCCTGATGTGGGACTCGATCCCAGGACGCTGGGATCATGACCCAAGCCGAAGGCAGCTGCTTAACCAACTGAGCCACCCAGGTGTCCCAGAAGATGATAATTTTTTAAAGAAGCTTAAAACTTTTCTCATAATCTCCAGTTACTATGCACACATCTGATCATTATAACTGCTTGGAGAATCATGCCAACCGTAGATCTTGGGTCATTTTGATACATATCTTTTCTAGTTTTGAGAGGGAAAAGGACAGGTGTATTTGCTAAATGGGTAAGAAAAGGTCAGTTTCAAATTCACAATGTTTTAATGTATATATCTTGAAATACTTTAAATTTGTACTAAAATCCATATTTGCAACTGAGTCTGAAGTGCAAGGTAACAATCTGGTAAAGTATTTTATGTATAAGTACACGTTTAGCAGACGTTATTATTTAGAATATTCTTCATGTCTTGCCATAAATCCCCCAAGTGGACACGTCACATATTAAATTTGTTTTATTGAATTTATTAGTATTTCAACCCAGCCGGAGTCAGCCTTATTTATGTACATATTTGTGGATCCCAGAAGCCGCTGGGTGAGCTTATTTGGATGATATCTCACACCTTCCCTAACACCATTTTCTGAATGCCACGTAGCTGTGAATTGTATGAAAAGAAGCAAAAGCGTTTTATAGAACTAAATGTGATTTTTTCTCAATTTAAACTTTGTATTCATCCCATTTGGAGCTACTTAATGATTTGCTGTTGTCCCTCCATCCCCCCAAACCCAAATCAGAGCTAATAATAATAAAGCCATAATTTACTTAATTATAGCAATTAAGAATATTTTAAAAATCTCAACACTTTACTTTTCCTAGTAGATATTTGTATCAGGCAGGGTCATCCAGAGGTCCAGAACCAGTAGGGGAAATGTGTGAACACTTATTGCAAGGAACTAGCTTACGTGATTGTGAGAGCTGGCTGGGCAAGTCCAAAGTACAGGGCTGGCCTTCAGGAAGGCAGGCTAGGACTTATGCAAGAGCTGAGGCACTGTCCACGGGTAGAATTTCTTCTTTCTTAGGGAAGCCTCAGTTCTACCTTTAAGGCCTCTCAACTTATTGAATCAACCCTACTCAGATCATCTAAAATAATCTCCCATACTTAAAGTTGACTGATTATGGACTTTAATCACATCTACAAAGTACTGTCACAGTACCATCTAGATTAATGTTTGAATCACTGTGGACTATAGCTTAGCCAAGCTGATATATAAGAAGGAGCATCACAATATATAAATGCAAAACATTTCAAATTCAGCAAAACTAATATAGATTTATGCATAAATGTATTTGTTTGATATCAGCTGAAACCAGTTGTTGCCTTGGTGTTGCAATGAAATGCACACTTTGAAAATAAATGTTCAAGTCCCTCCCATCTATGCCAAGGGGAAGGGCACTAGAGAGGTGATATGGGTGGCAGTTGGGTAACTCCAGGATTTCAAGGAAAGTACACCTCAAGACATTCTGTCTTCTCTCCAGTTTCTCGGAACTCACTTTTCTGAAGGGCTCTGAGTCAAGAGGGCTTTGCTTGGCTGTTCAGAACGTGTCTGTTGCTGATTGTGTAATCAAAACAGCCAGGCTTAAACCCAGAAGCTTGGAAGCCAGGGGAGGGTACCCCCAAATTTTACCAACTATACATGATGTTGAAGGAGTGGCTCCCCAACAATTGTAGGGAACGTGGGTGACAGATACTGGGCATTTGAAACATGACTACTGTGTTTGTTTACTTCAGCTCTACCGCTCAGAATAAAAGCTTCTTGAAGGCACAGAGTATATATCCTCAGAGCATGTCACATAAATAGCATATGTACAGTTTGGGTCTCAGCAGGAAACAGTATGCTCAGATTAGGATGATTTGAGGAGAGGACCACAAAAAGGCCTATTTATAAAGCCCTAGGGAAATCCTAAATCATATGGTACTCTATAGCCATTACTATCTCTTGCGTGGAATTAGGGGAGGGAGAGGCTACATTTTTGGGCAGGAGGTGCTGTGACCTCTGAGTAAGGGATGAAGCCTGTTCTCTGGAGAAGGAGCTGGAGGAAGGAAACACCCTGACCCTGAAAATAGACCACACTCTCCCTCTGGCCACGTACCTGGGCTTCCAGTTGGCCAAACCTACCAAGAATTAGAGGGCCATGGAGTCAGCTGATGTGGTCCACTGGAGTCATTCACCTGGGGGGCACAGTGGAAAGTGGATCAGATGGGCGAATGGAAGATTGTAAAGCCCTCCATTAATGCTCTAGACAGCTTCAGGTATGTGAACTTGAACAAGCTGGGTAAATTCTCTGAGCTTTGCATCTTCTCATTTTAAAATGAGGTAATCATAGTTATCTGGCTAAGTTAATTTAGGGCCAGATAATATATGTAAATTACCCTTAACAATAGGTGCTATTTAATATAAAGCTGATCTTATTATTATTTGTTATATTTGTTACCGCTGTTACTGTTTCAACTAAGTCCTAACATAGACCTGAGGTTCACATGCCAGTAGGGAAAGAGGTAAGACATTTAAGAAGAATTTTAAACTCTTTTAGAATAACCATAGCATCTTCTGTGTATATATACTTTAACCTAAATTCTGATGATGAATGAAACAAAACTCCTACTTCTTGTTACCATACTTTTTCACTTTTCCCTACCTACTCTCCAGGGATAAGAAAGAAAATTAGTAAACTTCCCCACTTTGAATTTCATTCCCCTACCTACTTCATAATGGGGAATCTAAAGACAGGGAAAAAGGCCAAAAGATTTGGGATCAACAGAGAGAAACTGAGATTAACACACATTGCCTGACTTCACTGTTACAGCAATTCAGTGTGATTCTGTAAAAACTGTGAGGACAGGCAGGTGAAGACTGTGAGTGTAGGCATTGAGGTATAATAAATGTGCCCACCTCTCTCATTTCTCTAGAGTATTTATGATTACAATGGAGGATTTTTAGATGTAATAATAGAAAGATAATAGTATATATATAGTAGTAGAGATTGCTATACTTGATTTGTAAGTTAGATTGTAAGTCAAATAGAAAGCCAAATGGAAACATCTTAAAATTCTGTCTTGGAAATAATACAAAGGGAATCTTTTGTCTTTGCAAAAAAAGAAATCTGCACCTTCTGGCTCCTGGGCTACTAGTAATAGCATCTGATTTTGAAAGAAATTCTTACTCATTCCTTAGGGCAGACGCTTGGAGCTGTCTACATGGATGAGGCTCCTGGCTGTGAATAAAACCAGGTCGGAGGTTTTGCTATGGTTTATTATATTACACCTATGAATAATTCATGAGCCATCTGTTGACCATAAAGCCAGTTAAGGAATTCTAATAAATGCATGATTTCCATTTCCTAGGGTAAAGCAGCATTGGCATTTACAACCTTCCTGAGCAATAAAATGCCAGTAAAAATATAACTGACAGTTATGGGTCTTTGCTATTTCTAAGCATTAATCACCTCAAAGACAGTATCATGTATCTTCACTTCTAGAATGCTGAGCTACAAAACGCTGGCAACGTGTTAAAACCCCAATTACTTCTTATGATACAATATCTTATATTCACATGAGCCAGACTTAATGACTCACAAAGACAATTTGGAATAAATATGGATATTCACCCTGGAATTTTCTCTTTCAATGGCAATAATTATTAACAACACTAGTTTTTTCTCTGAAGTAGTGATTTTTTGGCAGTTTCGTTCTTATTCAAAATGAACTGAAGATGTGATTATTATAGTGCTGCTATCTTTCCCAGCTTGTAATTGCTCACATATTAATTGAATTTCTTTTTTACTGGGCGAAAGTACCACGTATCAGCAGAAAGATATGATTTTGAAATGTCACTGCCACAAAATGATTTTATTTTTTATTTTTAAAAACATTTTATTTATTTATTTGACAGAGAGAGCAATCACAAGTAGGCAGAGAGGCAGGCAGAGAGAGAGGGGGAAGCAGGCTCCCCACTGAGCAGAGAACCCGAAGCTGGGCTCAGTCCCAGGACCCTGAGATCATGACCTGAGCCGAAGGCAGAGGCTTAACCCACTGAGCTACCCAGGTGCCCCACAAAATGATTTTAATGTGCAACTAAACTTTAATTGTTATGATTCTGAGTTACTTTCAAAAATCACAAATATTGCCTTCCCTGATTTCCAGGGTGATTCTGATCACCCTGGAAAAAATAAGGAAATAAATATACTTTTAAAAGTACCACGGGGCACCTGGGTGGCTCAGTGGGTTAAAGCCTCTGCCTTCAGCTCAGGTCATGATCCCAGGGTCCTGGGATCGAGCCCTGCATCGGGCTCTCTGCTCGGCGGGGAGCCTGCTTCTTCCTCTCTCTCTGTCTGCCTCTCTGCCTACTTGTGATCTGTCTGTCAAATAAATAAATAAAATCTTTTTAAAAAAAGTACCAAACCCCAGTCAGATTTTTGTCATGTTGATATTTTTGTTTTGAACCTTCTCGTATTTTTCTACATAAAGATGGGAGCGTCTCCTTTGGACCAGAAAAAACTCATGCCTGGAGAGTCTTGATTTTATCTCTCATTCCAACTGACTTGAGTAATGTGACTGTTTATTAAACTGCCTTTGTATTTTGAAAATAAAGATAATGAGTTTATAATAAGACCTCAACTTTGTAAATAAATGCAGGTATGCATATGTGCATTTGTATTGATTTTTTAAAAGACCAAGAGGGAATATTGCTAAAAATTGAAAATGATTACGTCTGGGTAATTTTTTGATTATAATTTTTGGTTTTAATTTGTACCTTATTTTCTAAATTTCCTTTAATCATACAGTAGTTTATTTTTTAAGAAAAGCTAGTGAGAAGTAAAAGTGCTCATTTTCCTCCTCCTTTTATTCACAAAGGAGCACATCCAAAGAAAGCACTATAGAAGTTTGAAAGAGGAGATGGGCACTGAGGGGGTGGGTGCCCAGGACTGGGAGGGTGCAGGGATGGGCGGTCCTTAAGGTCAGCACACTGAGCAGATCTTTCAGGGATGACTCCCAGAACCAGGGTCCCAGAATCTAACAGACACGTCAGAGCACACAGGTCCCAGCTGATGGTTGGATGGTTGCCACCTCTTGGACAAGGATGCCCCTGTTGATGTGACTGGTATATTCTTTGCCCTACTGGATCCAGAGATGCTGGTTGTTCAGTGCGAATGGAACCAGTGCAGGGCTCAGTCTCGCAGGCTGACTGACCACCTTTGGCATCCACCCCCAGACCCCTATTAGAGTGATTGGCATGAGGACTTTTAGTTAAACATGACTGGAATGAAGCTAGTCTTTTTAAATGGAGACCTGGGGACTCCTGGGTGGCATGGTCAGTCGAGCCTCCCACTCTTGACTCAGGTTGTGATCTTGGGGGCCAAAAGATCAAGACCCACGCGGGGTCCACTCTTAGTGTGGAGTCTGCTTGGGTTTCTCTGCCCCTCCTCCATACATGTAAATAAATAAATCAAGTAAATAAATAAACCTTTAAAAAATAAAATATAATACATGTAAACAAATCTTTAAAAAATAAAATATAATAAAATAAAATAGCTGCATAAAACATATTGAAGTGAAAAGAATAAAACCCATAAACCTTGAGACTATTTAATGTCTAGGTCAACTTTTATTATTTACCATTTACACCTGACCTCTTCCTTTGTGATTTCTTTAGACCAAAACTTCCAGGCTTCTGTACCTTCTCTCCACATGGTCAGTACTGGTCATCACCTTTTAATACAGTGTCCAGCTTTCCCTTCTTTTGTGTTTGCCTGGGAGCTCATTTATTCATCAGGGTCTGTGGAGCCCCTATTGCCCCTAGGTCCTAGGTCCTGGGCAAGGTAAATGACTCCCAGACCCATAAAAGTAAACTTCGGTTTTTTACAAAAAGGGTTTCCACCCCTCTTCTCAGCAGGACCTCTTAGTGAAGAGTTCACTGTGTAGTTAGAACTATTAGCCTTCATCTTCTCGATGTAGTCCAAGGCTTGGGCTGGGTACCATGTTACTACTGACAAGGGCTGATACCAAACGATGCCCTTGAAGTGAGAGCTGGGGTGGCATACAGTGCATCTATGAACTTAGCAATGTCTATCATAGTCCTCAAGTATAAAAAGAGACATGCAAACTGGTGGTATTTTGTGCATTGGTATATATCAGACCTGTGTGACTGACACCAGAGATGTTATTTTGCCTGGATAAGGATATTGGCATAAAGTCACTGAACAGATAGCGTCTCATTTTGAAACATTATGGTTAAAAGTGGATGATGAGAACTGTGGATGTTGGAGTGTCTGTGCTGTAGAGGTTGTCTGGAGACACCATGGCCATCTGTTTTGTCTGTCTTTAGGTGACCTTGGGACTGTGCAAAGTGAGTGTCCCGCCCCTCCCTGATTAAGGCATTTTGTCTCTTTTGTATAGTAAAAATAACTGTGGACAGTATGTTCTGGCTGGGATTATGATGCCTCAATGCCATATGTTTGTGTTGACATTAATAGTGTACTCTAAAATTTGGCACAAGCCTAGCCACATGCTGCCTGTGGGCAGGACTTCCTAGAGATCACAAAGAAATCAGTTCCAACCCCAGCCTTGATCAGGTTATTGAATTTGAATTTGATGCTCTAATCTCCAAGTGGGTAATTCCATCATCTTGTCAAAGACAACTATTGGGGAAAGAAGTGCTTCATAACGTACCATTGCATCTTACTGAACTCACTGTTAGTTTTGTAACAATGTTATCAGAATCTTTATGTACATCCCCTAGGCCCCCAGCCTCTTTTATGTTCAAAGTGGTAGAATTTTTGCACTTTCATCATAATGTTTGATGCTGAGTTGCTTTCTCCCCTTCCCCATTTTTGAAAAATGGTATAAAAAATAAAGAAATTGCACAGAGAGAGCAGGAGGCCCTCGGTAGAAATGACCCATTGATGCACTGTACATCAGTGTTGACTGCTGAATGAAAACAAGCTCATTGCCTACAATGCTTAGGCCCTAAAGTTTTCATATACTAGAGCTTTGTGAGCACTCAACCCAGATTTTTAATAAATCTGTCCCTCTTGGGATTTTCAGTGTTTAATAACCAAAAGTAAGCAGCTAATTTGCCAAATATAGTTAAGTGAACAACCTTTATCACCCATTCTGCTGCAGGAGGCAGGTGACATTTGGCTTCATGGCAATTAATAGGTAACTTTTAAATGGCCAGTAAATTGGCAATTGATTATATTTTCAAATGAACATGGCCACCGCAGAAACACTGTGTCACTTTTGATTAGCATCAACATGACAAATTTGTAATGAACATTAATGTCAGTGACTGAAAGATTTCTAACAAGATCTGTTTAAAGTATTTAGGGAGTGGGGACGCCTGGGTGGCTCAGTGGGTTAAGCCTCTGCCTTCAGCTCGGTCATGATCCCAGGGTCCTGGGATCGAGCCCTGCATCGGGCTCTCTGCTCAGCGGGGAGCCTGCTTTCCCCTCTCTCTCTGCCTGCTGCTCTGCCTGCTTCTCTGCCTAATTGTGATCTGTCAAATAAATAAATAAAATCTTTAAAAAAAAAAAGAATATTTAGGGAGTGAAGATCCCTGTGGCTGGTGCTGCTACAGAGGTGAGCACAGGAGCTCATATCCAGTGGGGGAGTTAGTCGAAGAATGGCAAAAGATGGGCGCCTGGGTGGCTCAGTTCGTTAAGCGTCTGCCTTCAGCTCAGGTCTTGATCCCAGGATACTAGGATCATGTTTGCCTCTCCCTCTGCCCCCCGCACCCCACTCGTGCCCTCTCTCACTCACAAAAATAAATAAAATATTTTTAAAAAAGAAGAATGGCAGAAGAAAGTGAGAAATCACAGCTGTGACAGGTGATGGAGAAGGATCATAATGCTGCCTAGGGTGGATTCTCTAGAAGCAGAGCCTCAGGCAGGGGTTTGGATGCCCCTGATTTATTGGGCTCATAGGAGGAGAGGTGTCCAAGGCAGGGAAGATGAGGTCTCAGCTAGACTGAGCTTTAGCTTGATCCCATGGAAGCTATGGAGCCTGACTTATACCCCAGAGTTGCCCCACCTTAAGACAAGTTGGTCTTTCATGGTCTCCCCTACCCTGAGCTCCTCAGACATTAACCAGAGTCTGACCTGGGGTGGGTGGGTATGATATGTCTCCGGGGCAAGGGGGATTCTGTAAGGCCAAGGGCAGTTTTCTAGAGAAGGAGGACAACAGAGGGAATAAATGCACCAAGTTGTGAGGGACCCTTGATGTGGCTCCAACAGCATCCGCTGGAGATGCTAAGAGAACGTATAATACAGTGTTCTTCATTCAGAGCTCTCTGATGGCCGCCCTAGCACCCAGAAAAAGAGCCACATTTCTGAAAAGGACTGCCAATGCCTGTAGGACCTGGTGGGGCTGGATTCTCAGTTATCTTTTCTATTTAAACGGCAGTGTGAGTTTTGGACATTATTTCGCATTTCTTCAGCATGTGTTGGGGCACCCAGTTTTGTTGTCTTACGTTTTTATTCCAAAGTCTGTAAGTGGCCTAGGATTTTGCTTTAAGTAAAACTTGACATATGGTATGACTCTTCTGGCTTCAGAGAAATCTTTTTTCCTTCACTAAATGTGACCAGAATTACTGTCTCCATTTGAAATTGGCCCAGGGTTGAAGATAGAAAGAAAGAGTTTTGGGGGTCAAAACGTATATACATATTTTTAAAACTATACAAACGTTTTGCTAGATACGGTGGACTTCTTTATCTGGGCTGTGTCCTTACTTAGAACATCTGCCTTTCTTCCCACATTTAGGTTTGTCTCTTAGATCTCTACAGCCTGGGTTCTTTTCACTTTTTTCAGGGCCTCTCTCTATTATTTGATATCAATTCATTTTTTTCCTCCTTGAATTCTTCACCTTTCTGAGTTCCATTTTAGCATTTCGTGTCCATCCTATAGCAAACCCAGGGAGGTTCCTGAAATCTGGCCATCTGTCAAAATCCTGTGCTGCCTCTGACATCCCCTACGATCCATGTTGTTGAGGCCTTGGTGCAGGCAGACCCCTGTTGACAACATTGTGATTCCCTGCAGATGTTTGAGTCACTGTCATTATCAGCCTGGCTGCTAGGTCTGAAACACTGCCAAGTTCCTGAAGAGACAATTTTATCTGACAGATTTCTTCCAATTGCAGAAATGTATGTTACTTATACATCTAGGGATCGATTTAATGTTGGAGATTAGAACACATCAACTCATGTTCCCTGTATGCTAGTGAGGGCTGGCCGGGGGGACTTCTGGCACACTGGAGGAACTCAGGAAATATATGTATGTTGAATAGAAGTGAACTGGCTGAGTTTGGAGAATCCAAAGAGAAACAAAAACATTTTGAGTTTTTGAAGAACCCAAATTACTAGCAGGGAAAATGGACCTGAAAATACATGGTCATAACAAACTGTGATATGCCTGTTTTCTCATCTGGAAATGAGGGGCAAGACCTCTCTTTGGAGAGAATTGAAAGAAATCATGCATGTGAAGTGCTTAACAGAATGTTTTTATGTTAGGGCACCATTTAGTGGAGACATGTACAGAGCAGGGAGAAAGTAGTTGATTCTGTGGAGTAGTGGTGAAGTGTATCCAAAAAAACTTAATAGACTTAGTGCCTGAGAGTTGAGCAAGATTTTGTGGTTCTCTCCATCCATTCATTCATGATCTGTGTTGGCAGCAACACCCATGTCTATCAGTGACACTCTCTATGTTTATATAGGATGAGAAATTGGACCTCAGTGGATAGGTTTGATCTCCTAATATGACTTAACGTACTTATTGATGGAATTGCCAGTTTTATCACCAAAAGAACCACTGACAATTGCAGTTAAAAATTATTTACAGATACCCAATGGCCTTGATCATATTAAACAACAGGAATTGCTAAACATTGTGTTTCAGAACCTCAGGTCCTGCCAACTCTCTTGGGAATGACAAAAGATATTTTTATAACAAATTAGTAATTTCAACACCATAAAATATTTACTAGGGAAAACTAACCAGGTATATATTATTAATAAGTATTTTAAAAGAGGGTATGTATCTTTTAGCATCTGTCCTATGTTCAGTTTTTTTGTTGTTGCTAAATCATGATCCTAATGATAAGGCCTAGTTTCTCTGACAGTGGAATTTTAAAAACACTTCCTTGTGTCTGAGGCAAAACTGTATCATGGTGCATTGACAAAATATCCTCCAGGGCTATTTACCCAGTAATGTCAAACTCACAGATACAAAAACATGTCAGCTCCATTGTCCATGTGTTTGGGTTTTCTAAAGTAATCTGGAAATATTGTGATGATGAATGGGTATTAGTGTTTAAAGATCAGAAATATTTAAAACCTAAAGCAACCATAGAAACTTACTTCTTCATAAATGTTTCTGAAATTTTGCTTTTGACGAGGCTTAATCCATAACCAAATACCATTGCTAAATATAAACCTGAAATACAGGTTTCTGGTATTTGAAAAGGGGGGCCTGGATTACATTCAGCTCTTACGTGACCCAGCTCCTTCATCCCTGCTAGCGTCTCTGCAGGATACAGGGCACCGACTTAAACATTGTTGGGAAAATAGGAAGTAGTACTGCATAGAAAACAGAAAATCTAAAAACAAAAGGCAATATTGGTTTTCTTGTTCAAAACTGTTTCCTTTGGATGCCAGGTATACACGTATGTATGTGTACCTCCCTGTTATATAACACAATTTTTAAGCCTAAAGTTTGAGTAATATGACTTACTAATTAGAAATATCCTCCATCACAAACTATTTGGTTTTGATTGTTACACTAGACTGTTTTGACCCCATTGATTTTGGTTCCTAATGCCTTTTCTGCCAGACCACATCCCCCTAATGCTTGACCTATTCTATTTATTCAAGAAGTAGCTGGCAGCTTGCTTACTTGACCCCGTGGGGGGACTGGGCACGCAGTGGGGACCCACCCAGACCAGGCCCCACCCTCACCGAGTTCTAGGGGAGGAGGCAATTAACAATAAACAAATGAACAGGTATGTAAAGTCATTAATTACAGATTGCAGTAGGGGCTGGGAAAGGAGGAAATAGAACACTGACATAGACATTAATGGGGACACATTCTCTACCAAATATTTGAAGACAAAATATTGGAAGACCTGTATATTACTTGATTTTCCAATATAAACACCAAATGAGAAATTTAATTTAGAATTAGGTGCCAGAAAATGCTACCTCCTGTGAGGAACTAGTGAGCTTCCTTCTTTGTACAACAGAAAATTATCTCGTTTACCCTATTTCCTTTTTTTTTTTTTTTTTAATTTTCTTAGCTCTGTGTTCCAGGAAGCTTGGAGGAAAATTTGATGCCTCATGAAAGCATTAAATTATCTGTTCTGGTCAGTGTATTTGTGCAGGAGATGAGCTAAAACACCACTGTGGCCCCTGCACCCCCATCCAAGGATGTGCTTGTAAAATAGTGGGTGGTTCTGAGGCAGGCCAGGGTCAGCCTAGATAGACCAGAGCAGAGATGTTTGAAGGGTAGTTTTTGTAAGGAAGTTTCTCAGCATGATGTGCAACATAATTCACACCTCCACTCTGCACCAAATTCTCAAAAAAATCTACTTTATTCTCTAGTGTTCGATAGAAATTGGTTTTGTATTTTGGGATGCATCCCAGGGTTAAGGCTGGCCTGAAATTGGATGTAGAGTTAGAGCAGATGTCCCCAAGAGGTCAGCCTCATTCTGTTCACATTCTGTTCCTGATCCTTTCATCTCTTTTCCTTATTATTTATTTCCCTAGTTTGTTGATTTTATTGTATTTATACATTTATGTGTGTGAACATTGTTGAGAAATATAAACAAATCCCTCTCTTGAGTTCCCTGAGAACCTAAGGTGTGATAGGCAAACAGACTGAGATGAAAATCCGTGCTCTGATATCTATTGGTGTTTGCTATGGTGCCCTCCCCCATGTCTACCTTGCCAGTCCAGTACTCCCAAAGCATAGTGTTTCAAAGTGTTGACTGCTGATGGCTCATAATTGCTCCCATATCAGAATTTTCTTCCTAGAGATTATAACCCCCTTGTTGGAGGTTGGAGTGGCTTCCCAAGACATGACTGACTAAAAAAGGGTGCAAAAAGCTATCCTCTTCTCAGAGCAGAACCAGCTGTGCAGTATAATCCAAGTTGCCAGAGCTCCAGTGGGGTCAGATTGAAGCAGACTCCACTGAGACTACATTTCCACTTGCCTCCTTCCCCTTTCCTAATCTGTTTCCTTTCTCCCCTTCTTTTGAGAATACTCCTGCAATAAATCATGTGCACAAGAATCCCTATCTCAGGCTCTACTCTTTGGGCCTCTGTTTTCTTATTTGTAAAATGATGAGAGCTCATCACTGATAGAATTATTTTGAGGAGTAAGTGAAATAATACATGTAGAGTGCCCAGAAAGACTTAAAAAGCAGGCATTCAGGAGCTGGTATTAACTGTGATGTAAAGCCACATTCCATGACTAAAGAAACATTGAAAAATGGACACCTTATTAAACACTTCCCAGGTGTCTCGTTATGCATTCTGATGGTGCTAGTCGTCATGACCCAGTAGATGACAACAGTCATATTGCTAAGTGGTAGACTTTTTCCCATTTCTAAGTGCAGGGCTGCCCTCTATGGGACTCTGAATAAATTAATTGAGGATGTTAGGTTATGAAATATACCTCTTGCAGCTAATAGCAAACTGTATGAGGATTGTTCTGTCTAAGCTTTAAAAAGCTTCTAGCGACCTATAGAGACAAATACTTCCAGTTGTCCTTAGAATTTGTGTCCCTATTCCCTTGAGGCTTGGGTTTTAGAACCTAGTGCTAACTTAGATCTCTGCTCCAACTTCTTATTTCTAGAGAAGAAACTCAAAATTCAAAGAGGTGAAGTGGCTTGTTCACTGTCCCATGATGAATGAGGAGAACTGAATTCAAATCTTACCTCAGCCCTGGCTTCCAACTCAGACTGTTTTTGTGTGATGTGCTGCTGTCTATATGGACATGGATTCTTTCTCTATGAATGGTTGCCATCTGTTTAATGACATTGAGTAATAAATATTTTTACTACAGTCCTGCTTTTCTCTGCCTTGCTCACTTATCTCTAGCCACCTGCTCATCATACCGTTTTTCCAGCACAAAGGGCAAGCTTCCTACTGTAGGACCTTTGTTCTGGCACTTCCCTTTCCCTGACACACTCTTCTATGTACTGCCTTCAAGTCTTTGCTCAAATGTCACCTTCTCACACTGGCCCCCCTATTTAATATGGTGGGCGCTCACCACCAACACTCCAGATTTCCTCTTGCCCAGCTCTACCTTTTCTTTTTTCCATAGCACTTATCATTTCTGTTATACTATATAATTTACTTATTCGTTATTTAATACCATGAATGTAAGTACCTTGGGAGCAGGGTTCTTTGTCTCTTTTGTTCAGTGACACGGTTCATGTGCCTAGAACAGTGCATAGCACACAACAGTTTTAGTATGTGTTGAATTAATTAACCTTCCAAAATGAATTTATCACCTAATGGAAGGGTCAATGCTCCAGTGTGGAAGTACAGCTCTCTGTGATGTCTGAGAGAATTTGAAGAAATGTCCTATTCCTCATGGAAGACCAGGCCACTGCTGTCTTAACTCTGCCCACTAAGAGACCAGTATCAAGAGGCATGCTGTAATTAGAACTCCTTACTCACTGTCCCCTAAGAGGCCTCCAGGGCCTCCCATCAAGCATCTCATCACCTTTGATCTCCCTCATGCCCACAAGGCCAAACCTTCTCCATCTCTGGGCTCTTTCCCCATGTAGTTGGGTCAGCCTGTGCTCTGACTCCCCCTCTAAACTTCATCTCCCCCAAACCTTTCTATTTTGCCCCCAGAGCTCATCACCTCATCACCATCAGCCACAGAGACCCCCTATCCTCAGTCTCTTCTCTGAGAGTTGTCACTGCTGTCTTGCTTGAAGCATGCCTCTCCTCTAAGGACACCACTTCCACAAAGCCTTTTCGGATGGTGGCTGTTTCTTCTCTTCCCTGTTGTAACTCTGGGCCTACTCCAGACCAGAACCTTACTCCTTTGAGGCACTTTCCATCTGAATGTACTATGTGTCACTTGACCTTGTTATGGGCATCTGTCAGCCTTGTAGCCAGTCCCCCTTATTCATAGGATATTTCATTACCTAGACCTCTGGCTCTCACTCTCTGTTCCCGTGACCCTTCCACTTCTCTTTGGTGATCTCAGCATCTCTGCAGTGACCCAGAATCCTAGTCTCTCAATTCTTTGCTCTCCATTAATCTTCAAGTCCATGGCCCTTCTCTAGTTCTTGACATCCTCGACAATGCTGAGCTCCCACATTCTTGACCTCAAGCATCCCGGTCTCTGACCACCATTTCCTATCTTTGAGTGCCCTCTCTCTAATGATTCTTCCCTGACATCTAGTGGGTTCCATGTTTTCGTTGTTAAGGTCACTTCTTGTCCTGACTTCATCCTTATTTAGCTGGGATTTCATTAATATATTTAATGGTGGTTTTTTGCATTCATTTTCAGTCCTTTGGCTTTTGCTTCTTCAGCCATACTCACCTGGCAAACCCCACCCCTGGGGAGCCCCCAGTTGCCCTCTGCACCTCCCCCCCAGCACCTGAGCAGCTGAGTAGGGATGGAGGGAAATGCACCACCATTCTGACTGCTTCTACTTTAAATTCCTGACAACCTGAGTCAGTGGATTCTAAGCTCTGCCTGGCATTCCTAAATTGTTTCCACAGTCAATCTCCATTCTCCAAAATGTCAGTTAGTCACACCTTGTCCTCTATTCTCCACCCTCCTCACTCCTGCCCCCTCCTCATTCTCAGCTAATTACATCTTTTTTCCTGAAGGTTAATTTTATTTATTCATTCTGAATTAAGAATAAAGTTACATGTTTTATTAATAGGCCCTGTCCTCCCAGGCATGGTTGCTTATTAATAATAATGAACCAGTAATTGAAATTTCAACTAGAAGTAAATCGGTCCTAAGAGAAAAGTCAGCTAGCACCCATTCAATTTTTCCCTCCTCTACTAAGCTTTTTATAGAGAAATTCAGGTTTACATTACATTAGCCTAATCTTTGGCCCTCTTTAAAGATGGGCAACTTCCGTTTTAAAGAGTTGGGAGTACTTTCTATCCAAAGATACATACTGTTAACATTTTGATATTTATTGATATAAGTTTGTTTTTCTTTAATTATTTTCTTAATTCAGCAAGAAAACAAAAGCAATTGGAAGCAACTTTCTGCCACCAGATCCTCTCTGTTTTCCCTCTTAAGGCAGGTGATTAGGCATTAAGCATGGGTAGCAATAAACAATTTGTAGGTGGAGAAAGCTGGGTGGCTCAGTTGATTAAGCGTCTGTGTTCAGCTCAGGTCATGATCTCAGGGTTCTGGGGTCAAATCCCACATCAGGCTCCCTGCTCAGTGGGGAGTCTGCTTTCCCTCAGCCTGCTTTGCCTGCTGCTCACCCTGCTTGTACTCTCTCTCACTCTCTGACAAATAAATAAAATCTCTAAAAAAAAAAATTTTGTGGATCGATGCATTATCCCCAGCATCTCAGAGCCCAATAGGGACAGGCTCGGCAGGCCTGAATTTCTTTGAGTTGTAAGACTTTGACTCTGTGCTAATTCTTCTTAGCCTTCAAAGACTATCAACTTTCCAGTTACTTTCTTTACCATGATTTCAGTGAGATAATGACATCATTTTTAATCACGTGTCTGTCTGCTTTTAATTTGCCTGCTAAATCGGCATAACTTGAACTTAATAACTTAAAGGATTACTTTAAGTATGGTTTAAAGTATAAACATTTCTTTTATGACTTAAAGTATAAACATAAATCACTTACTAATTAAAACATAAACACTTCAAGCAAAGTGGAATCCCAACGACACAGAACTTAACGAATGCAAGCACAACTTATAAAATCACCTTATAAATGTTATAAATAAATGCATAGCACCCAGTGACTGCAGTGTGAAATAGTATCCACAGAGACAATTCTGAGGGTTTCCAAGTGAACTGCTCCAAGCGTTCCTTGGAGCAGCCCAGCTAGCGAGAGTGTAAGAGGTTGTTCTGGAAACAGCATCTGCTCCTCCCAGGAAAGTCTTCTTCCTTCCCACGGCACAGCTGACTGGTGTCTTAAATCCCAAAGCAGAGAGTCAAATAAAAAAACTCACCCAGACTGCCCCTCCTGCATGGTCATGCACGAAACTGGTCCCCAGGCTGCCTCACGGGCAGATGCACACTGTGTCTTTACACAGACTCACACCCAGGAAAAGATACTCGAGGGACTTAGGTTTAGTGGTCTGCGCATTATTTTCTGTCCCTTCCCTAATTTCTGTGAGTCTTTATTTGGGGAGGTAAAAGCCAGATGATAAGCCAAGAAATCTGATAAAACTGGCATAAAATCCTCCCCGTGTGGCTGATCGTCCCCACAGACAGCCCTGAGCAGCCCACAGCCATGATCACAGGTATCTGCAAAGTTTTACAGATGGAAATTATACATGCTTGCTCATTTTTCCTAATGATGTTCTTATATTAGTAACATGGCAGGTTGCCTCCTCCTTTCTCCTACCCAGGATCTGAATACCTGGAAAACACTAGAAGTCTCTGCATTTCAGTTGCAATTTTCATGAATTCCTTGCAGCAGTGCTTCCGAAAGCGTGGCATGTGGATCACTGCTGGTAGACCAGATGAATGTGGGTGGTGCAGGACTAAACATTTTTTATATTAATAGTTATGTTTTTGTTTTAATGTGTGTTAGAAAAAAAAATGAACAGACATAACTTGCCCAGTATTTCATGGATGTAAATATTTAGAATTAGTCAAAAGGAAGAGGATAGGTAAGATTTTTTAGGTGAGAATGATTAAAACAAGAGTATTAAGTAAATAGTAATGAAGTCGATTAATGCATTTGGCAAAAAATTGTGAAAGTGGCCTGCAAACTCACAATGAGAAAGTGATGTGCTCAATGGCAGAGGCCAGCAGGCACAATTTCTTAAAAGGTGAAAGATATGGAAACTCCTGGAGACCATTCCTTGAAATGAGACAACACAACATAGTCCCATATGGAAAGATTTTCTAATCAGGCTCTCGAGTTTCTCCCACTGGAAAGTACAGCTGCCAATGATACTGTCCATGCAGTATGGGGTTTATTTTACATTCTTAGGGTTTTGTCTCATAAATTGATGAGTCTTTTGTTTGCAGAGTCAGAGAATAACCACATAATGACTACAACTGAATTCCTTCAGTCATTCATTCAACAAACACTAGAGAGCACTTTCGTGTATCAGATGCTGGGCCAGGTGCTGGGATTAGTTGAGTGAGAGGGTCACCCACTGCAGGAGGTCAGGCTTAGGAATGAAAGCTCATTCTGGCTATCCTGTGACTGGACAGCAGCAGAACTGGAATAGATCGGAGAAGAGGTGATGCAGGAAGACATGATAGTGGCGGTGGCAGTGGAGAGAAATGAGCAGGTTCAAGAGATATTTCAGGGTAGATCCAATAGAACATTGCATAAGGGAAAGACAGGAGTCAGGGGAGAACGCTAGGTTTTTGGCTTCAGTAGCCCTATGGGTGGAGATGCCAGGTCCCCAGGGCTCACAGAACACATTGCTGGGGCTCAGTATCATGTTCTCTAGGAAGTCCTGCCCTTTGTGGCTGCGTGTCTTCTCTCCCCGAGGGCACAGGTGCTGCTTTATTCTTTTGGCATGAGGCCAGTCATGTAAAAGGCATTTGGTCAGTGTCGACTAAAGGACTAGTAGAGAACTTGGGGTGTGAGATTGAGAGACTGGTTGACTTCCAGTGTAGAGCAGTCCCTCCGCCCCATTTAAAATTTAATTTGGAGATAGATTTTGAAACTGCACTCCTGTGTTACCTTGTCACTCTAAAAACCTACAAGTAAGCACAGTAGAAGTCTGCCCTTCTGCCTCAGGAACGTAAGCATGGGCTTGGTGACAGGCAGAGCAAAGACCAGGTGAGCAGTTGGAGGGGACACAGTAATGAAGGGAGATGCTGAGCAGTTTGTTGATGTCCAGTGGCGTTTGGTGCAGGCGTGTCTGACTTTGTACACTTCCTGCTCTACCACCCTCATGTTTTCTTTCCAAACAATTCTTAAAGTAGTACGTCAGTACTTGATTTCTTACCTTTCCCTGAGGGACTTACACTAATCAAAGGAGCCAGAGAAATATTAGACTGTGTCCATTGTTAGAACACAGAGCCACAGAGCAAAAACCTTGCCAGAAAGAAATTGTGGTGCCCAGGCAGAGTTTCCACCCTCCACTGCGATGCTAGGACAGCATGAAAGAGGGCTAGGCTATGGGGCTGGTTCTACTCTGCCTAGTGATTCTGGCCCAACCCACTTTGGGCCCTCCCTGGCTAGTCCACATCCTGCTTCTCCCTAATCCCCATGTATGTGTGTTCAGTGTCCATCTGCTGCTGTGTGTCGCAGGCTTCTGTCTTACCGATACCCCCTTGGTTGCCCACAGCACTTGACCCTGTGGTATGACAAAGTCAGTACTAGTGAAATGCATGAAACAGCACATATCTATGCTTTGGGCTTTAATGTTACCATCAGTTGTTATTTCTACAAATAGTTAAGTTCATTCTCTGGCTTTATTAGCCTTCCCACCCTCTCTTTGTTAATGGCTCCGAGGTAAAAGTGGATGCACAGAATTAATGAGCCAGAACATTAATGTGGTTTTCAAAATGATGCAGATGAGAGCATTACAATGTGGAAATAGACTTCATGAGCAGGTGACTTGAAACTGATTTGATTTCATGGGCATCAAAGCGAAACGGGAACATCAGCGGTGTTGCTCCTCACTGCTCATGGTCCACCTTGTTAGTGTGCTGGGTATACAGCATAGGTGTCAGGAACATCTTTTGAGTGTCTTGTCCATAGTTTTCTGTAATATTTTGCAGATCTCCTTTGTGACTGAGTCTATAGTGGTAAAACAAAATACACACACATATGTAATCAGAAATTGTGAAACGACTATAAAGGAGAAACAAGGTGTCCCACAGGGGACTAACTTTCCCCTGAAGGACAAGGGGAGGTCTTTCATGGAGAAATGGAGGAGGGTGAATGGACTCAAGCAGAAGGAACTTGGGGGAGAGAAGCTTCAAGAAGAGAGAGCATGTGGGAAAGCCTCAAGGAAGGCAAAGAGCACGGCATTTTCAAAGAACAGCCAGAAGTGGAACAGATGGTATAGATCGAGCCTGATAAGGGGAGGGGCAGATTTGGAGGCAGGCAGGCCACGTGGCTCCTATTGTATCTTGAGAAAAACCGGAGTCTGTGAAGTCATGTTAAGCAGGTAGGTAATGCATTTTTAGAGGCCCTTCTTGATGTAGTTTAGAGAAGAAATTAGGGAAGAGGAAGAAATGTCCCCAGTTTAGAAAGAGGCTGTTCCAAGATGCCCCTCAACAGATGAATGGATAAAGAAGATGTGATTCATATATACAATGGAATATTACTCAGCCATCAGAAACGATGACTACCCAACTTTTGTATCAACATGGATGAGACTGGAGGAGATTATGCAGAGTGAAATAAGTCAACCAGAGAGAGTCAATTATCATATGGTTTCACTTACTTGTGGAGCATAAGGAATAACACGGAGGACATTAGGAGAAGGAAAGGAAAAGTGAATTGGGGGAAATCGGAGGCGGAGATGAACCATGAGAGACTGTGGACTCTGAGAAACAAACTGAGGGTTTTAGAGGGGAGGGAGTGGAGGGATGGGTGAGCCTGGTGGTGGGTATTAAGGAGGGCATGTATTGCATGGAGCACTGGGTGTGGTGCATAAGCAATGAATCTTGGCACACTAAAAAAGTAAAAAAAAAAATTTTTTTTTTAAATAGAAAGAGGCTGTTGCCCTGGTCCCAGGGGAGATGCCAGATGGCACTGTGGGCTACTGCAAAGACCAGAAGATGGATGCCAACTACTTTACATTTAGGAGCTAGGGTGTGTAGAACCTGGACTGTCCATGATTCATAAGGAGAGGCAAGACCAAGAAAATGCCCCATGTCTGCCTTTAGCAGCTGGACGGGTGGAGGAGCTATTCACAGGGGACAGGATTCCAGGGCGCCAGCAGCTTGGCAGGGGTGGAGCCAACATTTAAAACGTTCAACTTGAGATGTCTGTGAAATTACATCCATGCACTTGCTTCAGGAATCTGTGACTGAGCACCCGCCTTCTTAGAAGTTTCCATGGTTTAGTGTTCACTGCGCTACCCCGAAATGGTAGACTATTAGTGTCTCTTGGGAACATGGTATATTTGCCACATTCACTGGCTGCCATCTGCAGCCACTTTGGCCACGCTTCGGGACAGGAGAAATAGCTGCCAGCTTAAAGGGGAAATTGGTTCTGTTTCCCGTAAGCAGCCAGACTGAATGAGGGCATGTTGGGTGTGATGGCCTCAGCAAATGCTTGGGGAAATCTCTTTGCTTTGGAGAAGTACTTCATATCAGTTTAGTCTTCAGAGTCACTGGAAGACAGAGGCAACCTCTATTTTTGTCAGACTTCTGTTTCAGGCGAATGCATCCAGCCATGGGGAAAGTAGTTTCAGAATAGACCTGATCAGGTGTCGGGGGACAGTTCATGCTGAGACAATAGCATTGAGGCCTTGGCCGGTCATCATTGTCCTCTGAGCTACTGAGCAGGCTGTTCTTTGATTTTGCATTTGTTTAAATATATAAGAATGCATACCCGCAGAGTGGTTTTTGAAATAGCAGAACCAATGTGGAAGTTGTCGGAGGAAGGGCTATAGAAACACTAATGTATACGAATGCTCCCTGCCTTCGCTGGGTGGTACTGTCCAATGAGTGTGCAGACTGTCCGATCAGTGCACGTAGCCTGAGTTCAAATCCTCACTGACTCTGAGATGAGTCATGAGAAACCAGCCTTCACAAATCTCAGTTTCTCCTGCATTTGCTGGCAATATGCCTAGAGTGCCTAACGTGACTCCTGGTCCATGGCAGATTGAAGAAGTCAGGGTTCTCCAGAGAAATGGAATCAGTAGGGGTGTGTGTGTGTGTGTGTGTGTGTGTGTGTGTAGAGAGAGAAAGACAATGAGAGAGAAAGGAAAAGATTTTAGAGAATAGTCTCATATAATTGGTAAATCAAAACTTTGTAGGGTAGGTAGGCAGTCTAGAGATCCAGGGAACAGTTGTAGTTCTAGCCCAAAGGCAGTCTGCTGGCTGAATTCCTGCTCCCATGAGGGAAGCGGTCTTTTTCTTAAAAATCTAACTGATTGATTCGGGGACACCTGGGTGGCTCAGTGGGTTAAGCCTCTGCCTTCAGCTCAGGTCATGATCTCAGGGTTCTGGATCGAGCCCTGCATCAGGCTCTCTGCTCAGCAGGGAGCCTGCTTCCTCCTCTCTCTCTCTGCCTGCTTGTGATCTCTCTGTCAAATAAATAAATAAAATCTTTAAAAAAAAATCCAACTGATTGGATGAGGCCCATCCACATTATGAAAGGTAATCTGCTTTATGAAAAGTGTACTCATTTAGGGGTACCTGGGTGGCTCAGTGGGTTAAAGCCTCTGCCTTCAGCTCCAGTCATGATCCCAGGGTCCTGGGATCGAGCCCCGCATCGGGCTCTCTGCTCAGCGGGGAGCCTGCTTCCACCTCTGTCTCTGTCTGCCTGCCTCTCTGCCTACTTGTGATCTCTGCCTGTCAAATAAATAAATAAAATCTTAAAAAAAAAGAAAGAAAGAAAAGTGTAATCATTTAAATGTTAATCTCACCTGGTGGCTCAGTAGGATAAGCATCTGCTGCCTTTGGCTTATGCTATGAGCCCCAGGTCCTGGGATTGAGTCCCACATCGGGTTCCTTGCTCAGTGGGGATCCTGCTTCTCCCTCTCCCTCTGCTGCTGCCTCTGCTTGTGCTCTCTCTCTCTGACAAATAAACAAATTTTTTAAAAAATGTTAATCTCACCTCGAAAATACTGTGGGAGCAACATCTAGACATGGTTGACCAAATGTCTAGATGACCAAATGTCAGCTTTGCCAAGTTGACCTCTAAGATTAATCCTCATACTAGTGCTCTGAGATGGCTTTCAGACTTCCCTAGCTCTCCCAGCCCAGTTAAACCCTTAGAAGGGCCCTTGAGTAGACTTTCCATGCTTTCTCTTAACTTGTGTCCGTGCGTGACTCTGCTCTTTTTTTGTCTCTGAACCTCCCTTCATTTAGAACATTATACAGCACAAGGTGGCATCTCCATATATGTTTATTGAATAAAGAAGCACATGAACTATGTAGGATTCATTTATAAAAGCAAAAGACAGAAATTTCAACAAGCTGTGAATTTACTTATTCACTAAAATTTTAAAGCAGTGGATAAATTTAGATGTGGGCTTCAGGACATACATCTTAACATATTGTTAAAATAAAAATATACAACCAAAGCCCATGAAGACCATTAAATTAAGGCTGTCCTTCTTTATCAAATGGTCTTTTCTGTATTTAATTTCAGACCGTGTTCTTAGGTATAGCTAGGCTGTAAGTCCCTATTTGGCCCTGGTTTTCTCTCCAGGGAAATAAGAGAGCACAGTATAAGAGGGAGGGTCCTACACTGTCACTGTTGAACCCAAAATCAAGAGGCCAGCTCAGACCCAGAAAACATGGACTGGAAGACAGCTAATGGAGAGAGCTCTTCAGCAGTTTTTGTAATTACTGCAGCACACTGCAGGACACCAGACATCACAGCTCTCCATGTGGACACTCACCCTCAGGAGGCCTGCCACTTCGAAACGCAGAATGCACACTTACTCCAATCAACCTCCCCTGACTACCCCTCCCCCGCAAGCAGTGTTCCTAAAGGAATGAGCAGTACGCAGAATTTCAGATTCTCTGCAGTCACTTTGTCTCTTGTCTTTCCATTTCCTCGTGCCCGAACAAGGCCAGGCAACCTCAGGGATGCAGACATGGGGTGTTGATTTTGGTGGAGACTTGTTGAGTCAGTCTATCCCCTGAGTATTTTTTCTATCTTTGCTTAAAGCTTCTTCTGCCTGCTTTTGCCCCAGTACTGGAGTTGGGGTGGCAGGACTCACTGTCAGAAAGCCAAAGCAAACAGAGGTGGGGGGGGTGGGGAGGAAGGAAGTTGCAACATGCAGGTTCTCCACTGAAGCGAATGAATCTTCCAGCTGTGACAGAGAGACAGAGAGGCCAGAGTTGCGTGGCCCAGCAGTGGAGCTGGTCAGAGCCTGCTGATGAGCCCTATCCTGGGCAGGCTCTCCATGGGCAGGTGGAGGGATAGAAGGCTACGAGCTTCCAGTGTGGTGGCTTGGGACTTCCTAAGGAACAATCTGAGATGGGCTTCTAGGGGTCACAGATTGTCTGGATGAATGGTGGTCTCCTGGGGCCAAAAATCTCTCAAATGGAAGTGCCATAACCTAGAAAAAGACTGCATTTCTCAGTGTTTCCACAAGTGGTCATACTGATATGACCTACTAATATCATTGTAATGATAAAAACCATGATTGTATTACAGGCCTGTGATGGACAGGTGCTGTGACTGCACACTTCATTTTTGTCCTTCCTACAGCTTTATGAGGTGAGCATTATTGGCCTCATATTATAATAAGGAAACTGAGTCAGAGAGCTGAGATACCTTGCCAAGTCAGGATTCTTACCCAGGTCTTTCTGATGCCAAAGCCTGTGCTCTTCATGCAGCACTTTCTTGATGAAGATACTTCCCTTTCTCTTGCAAGAAAGGATGAGCCTAGGGAAAGGAATGCTGTCTTGGAAACTGGGAAGGAAAGACAACAAATCAGAGTCCTACGAAGATGGATAGCCATTCAAGGACAAGCCAAGAGGGAGGCGGGGAAGGGCAAAGGGAATGGGGGCAGTGCTGGCCATTCTGAAGCATGGAGCCAGATTTCTGGAAACTCTGCTGGAAAGCAAAGCTATCGGAAAAAAGCAGTGCCAAGACTTGAGGAATTCAGGCCACCAGAAACACATGGAAGGCTGGCTTCCGAGAATGGCCACCAAGGATATAAGAGTGCTTCCTTTGACATGCAGTGCCTGGAGAAGAGGAGAATAGGCAGAAGAACACAGGTCACCCCAAAATTATATTAAGAGGGACCCATAGAGGTGATAAGTAACAATGCCCGTTGCAAATCCCACAGGCCTGTGAAGAACAGAGCAGCCCCCAGTGAGCCAGTGAGCCAAGCGATGTTAGAAGCCACTGCAAAGAAAGCTGCCCTACCCCGGGGTCATTTTTAGGCCATCTTCACACCCAACCTCATTCTGTAGTGGGTTTAGCATGTCTCTGCATACAATACTATGCTTTGCATGGGCTCCCCAGTCCAGTATGGTAGCTTTAAGTTGACGTACCTCCCCTGACCCTGCCACCGCCTAAAAGGGGACTTCAGCAGCCTTTTAGGATGCTGGGTCTTTGTTTTGGGCTGCTTGGGCCCTCCCCTCTTCTTTTCTATTCCATCTTGCTCTGAATCCTGTCACTCTCTGCTTCATCATCCAGCCTTCCCTTTCCATCCTTACCTTGCTCTTACTCTCCTTGAACTTAGCCCTGCCTTCCTCTCTCAGAGTGAGGTTGATCTGCATGTAAGAAAGAAACCCAAACTAACAGTGGAAAAAACAGGATAAACAGTGATTAAATGGGAGAGAAGTTGATTTGTCATTCACATAAAAGAAATTCAGTGGTAGGTTCAGGACTAGTGTAGTGGCATCCCCATGTCACTGAGGACCCAGGCTCCTATGTTTCTATCTACACTGCGTCCCAAGCTCAAATCGTCAATCAAGATGGCAGCCAGAGCTCACGCCATCATGGGCACCAAGTGAAATGGGGGAGAAAAAGCAGAAAGACAAAAATGGTGCCCCTCCTGGCTGAGAGAGCTCCTTCTAAGCACCCTGTGTCACACAAATCTCTTCCACTTTTATTTCACGGGCAAGAATGAAGTCGCATAGCCACATCTAGTTGGAGGTGTGGGGAAGCATGGTCTCTATTCTGGGAAGAACTGGCAATTAGGTTCTATTATTGAGGAAGAAGGGAAGAGTGGATATGTTCCTTCTCCTGCCCCCTGTGCCTCCTTCTCTTCAATGACCAGGCTCGCCATCAGTCATGGTTTGGGTTTCCTTCTGGGTTTGGTATCTTTAGCTGCTTGAGTATGGAAGAAAATTAACACATGTCTAACCTGAACTTAACGCCATCATAGCAGAGCTTTCAGTGTAACACATCATAGCAGAGCTTTCAGTGTATCCCTCTTCTTGCAGGGACAGCATTATGTCCCACTGTGTTTGCTCAAGCCCCCTATGTGGACCCAGATACCCTGTGTTGTGATTACACCCAGAGGAGGCAAAGCATACAGCAGCTGAAGACAGAGCAATTTGTTCTGAATTTTTTCTTTTTTATATTTAATGAACCAACCTTTACAGACAGAATTAAAAGCAAGAAAATAGAAATCCTGGGGCACGTGAAAGATAAACAATCCCCACTCCAAATGTAGAAGCTCTTTTAGGCAAAAACAAGTAAAAACACACAGAATGAAAAAGCTCAAAAGCTACAGCCTCAAGGTATCCACATTCAGTGACTTTCAGTCTAAGTAAAGGAACCGTCTTAAAAATAAAACCCCAGGCCGATTCCCAGTATGTAAAGATATAAAAGCGGTACTTTCTTTCCATTCGTTAACTTTAAAGATTCAAATGTATAATGCTTGCTTCTAAGTCCCATCAGTTAAGCAATGAAATAAAGCCATGTTAATGAGCAAAACTCTTTGAAATCGATACTTATAGGGGTGGTCTTACAACAGTGTTACTATCCAGTTTATTTTGCATGTGTTTTCATACATAATATCACAGTATATTTCATAACATCAGAGAGGTCTGGATACACATAGCTGAGTGGTTATAAATGGTGACATTGTTTACAGCTTATCCTGCAGTACAGTTATGCCCTGCTGGGTGGTATACACAGTAGGAACAGTTTCTAGGTGAACCACCCATCCCAGGGTGGTAAATGACTCTTGACAGTTCAGGTTAAGTCACTGGTGGACTCAAAACATTAAAATATAGTCCAGGAGTACCTGGGATGCTCAGTGGGTTAAAGCCTCTGCCTTTGGCTCAGGTCATGATCTCAGGGTCCTGGGATCCAGCCCCGCATCGGGCTCTCTGCTCAGCAGGGAGCCTGCTTCTGCCTGCCTCTCTGCCTACTTGTGATCTCTCTCTCTCTGTCAAATAAATAAATAAAATATTTAAAATATATATATATAGTCCATAAGAAGAAACAGAACCATAGATACAAACCAACTGGTAGTTGCCAGAGGGCAGGGGTGGCGGAGGGATGGGCAAAATGGGTGAAGGGCCGTGGCAGGTACAGGCTTCCAGTTATGGAATGACCATGTCATGGGGGTGAAAGGTACAGCGTGGGGACAACCTAGTCGGTGGTACTATAATCACACTGTATGGTGACAGACAGAAGCACACTTGTGAGCACAGTGTGATACAGAGTTGTTGGATCACTATGTTGTACACCAGAAGCTCCTGTTCCGTTGTGTGTCAGCTAGATTTCAAGTAAAAAAAAAAAATTTTCAGAAAAAATACATAGTACATATTATGTATTAAAAGCAAGAAAATAGAAATCCTGGGGAACGTAAAAGATAAACAATCCCCACTCCAACTGTAGAAGGTCTTTGAATGCAATACTGTTTTGTCTTACAATTTCATAAATAGTTAAGTGTGTTAAAGATGAAATACAGCCCCTCAGCCACGAACCCCTGGAATACTGCAAGACACGGTGATATCTCCGTGTGGAAGATTTTAGGATTGTTCTCACCAAAGTTGCCTGCATCACGCTCTCCTTCCCTCCCAGTCCTGCTGCTTCTTCTCATGTTCCAGCTTGTCTACACTTCTGAAGCCAGGCCAAGGACGCTTCCTTCTTGCTTTTCTGCCAACACTACGGCTCTTTGCTTCATCCTCCCTTTCTCTGTTTTCTGCCCATACAGCTTCTCTCTGGTGACCCCATGTTCCCCTCTTCATGTCCTTTGTTGCATGTCCTTTGTGGAGGAGGTATGTATGGGTGGAGCAGGCAGGGTGTGTGTGGGGTTAACAGGGGGAAAAAAATCACATTTTTGAACTTCCTTTCATTACCCTGTGTATCCATCCTAGAGAAGGAAGAACCCTAAAGTGTCTTCCTTTTGTGGTGCAAGAGGAGAAACAAATGTGCAAAGTGCACATTTAATTCTTGTGGAAGAAGAGAGACCATAATGTAGTTTATGAAACACAACCACCAGATCCTAGGTACCTGAGCTGCATGTGAGCCTTACAGATTAGAGACTGGAGGGTTCCAACTCGTCTGAAATCTTCCTCCAAGATTAGTACATGAGTCCTCACCCAGCAGCCTCCTACTGGAAAGAAAGAACCTTTCCAGTGTTTTCCATGACCAACCATGGCTTCTTGACCAACTATGGGTGGTTGCCTACTGTGGGAAAGGGAACCTGGGGCTCTGGGTGGGATGTCTGAACTCAAGCCTGGGTTCCACCATTCATGAACTTTGTGAGATTGAGCAAGTTTCTTAAACCTCTCCATGCCTCAGTTTCCTGATCTGAAAAATAGGAAGGTGATAGCTATCTGCCTCTACCACATGGGCAACTAGATGGAATCAGCATCTTTGACAGTTTTGTGTACCTGTGGAGGTTACACATGGTCACTTTAGGCAGGTGGGCAAACTTGAGAGCTGGTGAGCTGCGTATTAATTAAAAAACAAAAGATGCGCTCTCAGAACCTTCCTGCGGCTGCGTTCGGACCTCGCTGCTCCAGCCTCCAGGACACGTCCCATCCTTCCAGCCTGAGACTAGCAGTAAAAAAAAAAAAATTCCATATCATTTCTTGCCCCATACACACCTTGAGGCGAGCAAAAAAAATAAAATAAATTTTAACAATGAGGGAAATCGTGCACATCCAGGCCGGTTAGTGTGGCAACCAGATCGGTGCCAAGTTCTGGGAGGTAATCAGTGATGAACACGGCATCGACCCCACTGGAACCTACCACGGTGACAGCGACCTGCAGCTGGATCGCATCTCCGTGTACTACAATGAAGCTACAGGTGGCAAATATGTTCCTCGTGCTATCTTGGTGGATCTAGAACCCGGGACCATGGACTCTGTTCGCTCAGGTC
Organism: Lontra canadensis; assembly: GCF_010015895.1. Taxonomy (NCBI): domain Eukaryota; kingdom Metazoa; phylum Chordata; class Mammalia; order Carnivora; family Mustelidae; genus Lontra; species Lontra canadensis. Next base: position 17,086,298 of record NW_022631014.1, on the reverse strand, counting down.
CTTTTGGGCAGATATTCAGACCAGACAACTTTGTTTTTGGTCAGTCTGAGGCAGGCAACAACTGGGCCAAAGACCACTACACAGAGGGGGCTGAGCTGGTTGACTCAGTCCTGGATGTGGTGAGGAAGGAGGCCGAGAACTGTGACTGCCTACAGGGCTTCCAGCGGACCCACTCACTGGGTGGGGGCACAGGCTCTGGAATGGGCACCTTGCTCATCAGCAAGATCCTGACCGCATCATGAACACCTTCAGTGTGGTACCCTCACCCAAAGTGTATGACACTGTGGTCGAGCTCTACAATGCCACCCTCTCCGTCCATCAGTTGGTAGAGAACACAGATGAGACCTACTGCATTGACAACGAGGCCCTTTATGACATCTGCTTCTGCACTCTCAAGCTGACCACACCAACCTACGGAGACCTGAACCACCTCGTCTCAGCCACCATGAGTGGTGTCACCACCTGCCTCCGCTTCCCTGGTCAGCTCAATGCTGACCTCCGGAAGCTAGCCGTCAACATGGTGCCCTTCCCACAGCTCCACTTCTTCATGCCTGGCTTTGCACCTCTGACCAGCCGTGGAAGCCAGCAGTATCGGGCCCTCACTGTGCCTGAACTCACCCAGCAGGTCTTTGATGCCAAGAACATGATGGCTGCCTGTGACCCCCGCCATGGCCATTACCTCACTGTGGCTGCTGTCTTCCGTGGGCGGATGTCCATGAAGGAGGTAGATGAGCAGATGCTCAACGTGCAGAACAAGAATAGCAGCTACTTCGTGAAGTGGATCCCCAACAATGTCAAGACAGCAGTCTGCGATATCCCACCTCGTGGCCTCAAGATGGCAGTCACCTTCATTGGAAATAGTACAGCCATCCAGGAGCTCTTCAAGCGCATCTCAGAGCAGTTCACGGCTATGTTCCGGCGCAAGGCCTTCCTCCACTGGTACACAGGTGAGGGCATGGACAAGATGGAATTCACTGAAGCTGAGAGCAACATGAATGACCTTGTCTCCGAGTACCAGCAGTACCAGGATGCCACCGCAGAAGAAGAGGAGGATTTCGGTGAGGAGGCTGAAGAGGAGGCCTAAGGCAGAGCACCATCACCTCAGGCTTCTCCATTCCCTCAGCCTTCTTCCTCAGCTGCCCCTGTCCTCTCCCTCAGAATTACATTTTCTGCCTCTGTCTCTTTTTTTTCCCTTTTTTGGAGGGTGATGGTCCTAGAACACAGTGCCTGGCACATAATGGGCGCTCAATAAATATTTGTTGTTTGTTGAATGTCTCCTCTCTTCCACTCTGGGAAACCTAGATTTCTGCCATTCTCAGTAACCCTGTATTTCCTTTCGGTGTCTCCTTCTCCCATCTGTCCAGTTGGTATTTCCCTTTGTTTTATAAGATAATTCTCCAAGAAGCTGGGTCTCATCAGATCCCATCTAAAACCAAGTGCTTAAAACCCAGTAGATGGCCACCATCCTAAGCCCATGTGGTAGCCCCGGGGAAAGGAAACAAAGCTACTTCATAGCAGTAGAGGTACCTATAAGGAAGGGGTAAGGTTTTCTATTTTAGAGCCGTGTTGGAGAGGGATATCCAGGCTCTTGAGTCCTAATTTCCAGGCATTTCCCTGCTCCTCTCAGCTTCAGGAGAGGTGTTGACAGTATTATCTCTCTTTTTCCATCTTCCAAGCTGTGTCCTGAGCTGTTCCTTTTGCAGGGGTCTGCCCCACCCTGTTAAAGCAGGATCCTTCCCTTTTCCTACATAACCACCTTCATATGTTGGATTTCTTCCTTTTCCCCTGGTTGGAGAAGGGGGCCAAGAAGGGGAAGAGGGACTAGCCTCCAGAAAGACCCTCCCCATCCCCACCCTTTCTTAGCAAACACCCAGCTCTGCTGTATATATACAGAAAGGTTTGTACTGCCACCTAAATCTTTTGAATCATTCTTCCAGAGAGAGGACAAGGAGACCCTCCTATCTTTGGCAACATCTCATTTTTTCCTTTTGCTATTCCCTCCCCTGCCCTTGGCTTCATCCTGTCCTACACTTCAAATTTCTATTTTGTGTTGAACTTGCTTTTTTTCATATTGAAAAGATAACATTGCCCCAAGAGCCAAAAATAAATGACAACTAAAAAAAACAAAAAACAAAAAACAAAAGATGCTTAAATTCTTAGCTCTTTCCTCAGCCTTGTCTGGTTCATATTCCAAATTCAGCTCCTGTTGTATTTGGCCCCACTGCCAGAAGCACTAAAATCTATATATGTCCATAGGCATCAAATTTATTCACAACCTAACCTTATTTTCATAAAGAGAAGAAAACATAGATCTCTTGGGACATTCTGTAGATGCTGGTGTTGGGGAAGATCTTTATAAGAAAATTCTTTGGAAAAAAAATAAAATTCTTTGAGCTCGTTTTTCTGAGAAGCCATGTGATGGTTTAAGACTCTCATTTAATTAAATATATCTTTCGCCCTTTTTACTCATGTGAGCAAAATTATGAGTGATTTGTAAACATTTCCAAAATTCCAAAGATCAAATATTTCATTAGAATGCTTCGTTATTATTTATGAGGGTTTAGCCATGTGCCAAAGAAAGCTAAAAAAAAAAAAAAGACCAACATTTTTAATGTGAAATAGTATACATAATTTACCAAAGTAAGGCTTTTAAGTTTCTTTGACCCTTACCTTAGACAATTTTTTTTTTTTTCAGCAAGCATATAGGCATTCAGCAGAAACTCCCTGGGATCTTGGAGATAGAACAATTACCACCATTAGTGTGGTTCTGAGGGAAACAGGGAAGAGTGGGAAGAACCTATGCTCTGCAGGGGACACCCAGAGACCACTGCTCCCTGGGTAGGCGCCCTTCTCATGGGCTGTAGTTCCCTTACATGTATAGTGAGGACACTCCAGCCTTTAGCTTCCCCCACTGCCTCATCCTCCCAACGTCTGGCCTATGGTCGTTTCTGTCTTCCTGGCAGCTCATACAAGTCAAGACATGTTACAATGGGGTTTAAATGTTGCTGACCTTTGCAGACCTTAGCCTGACTATACACATTTTTGTTTGATTCATACAGTATTTTAAAATTAGAAAGCTTACATAAAAATCCAGTTGAGAGCTTTTATTGAAAAATTGCAACACTGGCTCTCCATTACAACTTTTGTCCAGGCTTGAGTTATAGCCATCCCATTGTTGGGTCAGAGAGTCTGTGGTCCTCTGCTCCCTACCAACCTTGGTCTGGCTCACTCAGGCCACCTCTCCAGGACTTAGGCCCACCAGAGTTTGTTAATCCTTATAGCGTAGCTGTTTTGTGCCGTCTCAGCCTATTCATAGTCATGCTAGTGGCAAAAAATGCCTGGGAGCACTCATCTGGGCCCCAGTGAGCTTCCCACAGACATCTGCCTTTTCCAAGCTAATGTTACCACTGGATGGTCCCTTGTGGTTCTTAATTGATTGCAAGATGCCCTTCAACAATGACCATCATTAAACTTTGAAAAAATAAAAATTTATTACTTACAAGACCTGGAAATTACATAGCACACCTGGGACCACACAGCAAGGTAATGGAAGAGAGAGTGAGTGGGCAAGAGAGTGTACACACAGGGGTCAGGCTTCTGCCTTTACTGGGGTCAAGGGTGGGGGCATAGGCTCACTCCTTACTGGTAAATTTAAAATATAATAGTGGGGATTTAAAGCACAGGAAGAGAAAACAAAACAAAACAAAACAAAAAACAAGTGGCCCAAATGTTCAGTTATCAAAATCAACTAAGTTCTCTGAGACAAAGAGGAGACTCAGTTGGGGGAGGTGGCCTGGCAACATATTTATTTAAGACTGCCTTTAGGAAACAAACTGAGGGCTGCTGGAGGGGAGGGAGAGGGAGGGATGGGGTGTCTGGGTGATGGACATTGATTGGGGAGGGCATGTGCTGTCGTGAGTGCTGTGAATTGTGTAAGATTGATGATTCACAGACCTGTGCCCCTGAAAGAAATAATACATTACATATTAATATAAAACCCAGCAGGGACAAAAAAAAAGAAAAAAGAAGAAGAAGAAGAAGAAGAAGAAGAAGAATGCTTCTTTGAAATGGATCCCCTGGCAATCAAAGTTTAAGGCAGGCGTTCCTTTACAAACAAACAAACAAACAAAAAAAAAAACAGAACTGTCAAGGCTTTACACTATAGTAGCAGAATTTGTTCTGTTCTTCTCTCCAGTAGAGATTTGATTGTGAGTGGAAAGATCTCTGAGAACAACAGAGATGGTTTTAACTTTTCATGGGGCCATTTTGTTATAAGCACAACTTAAGAAAACCCCTACCTCCCAAAGTTGCATGTTGTCCTTGCTGATTCCTCATGGAACTGTGCAGGCTGGTCTAAGAAAATCAGGCTGTAGGCAAGTCAGAGTTTAGTTATGAATTGGTTCATGCTTTCCATAGGCTACTGTAGTCTACCTGAGAGCCCCAGGGAGCAAGGGCCAGTCACCAGCAGGGCCAAGATATGACCCTGAGGGATATTTGAGGCTCCTGGCAGTAGCATCCCAAGAGCACCTGCCAAGTGGACATAGATTCTGGGGCCAGCAGTCACATGGCAGGCACTGGCAGAGGAGGGCAGGTCTAGAGTTCTGCACGGAACTCCCTCTCCAAGGGAGCTGGTGCCAGAGGGTGGGCACCACACAGTTGGTTTAGTAACATGGCCTGGTGAGCTCTGGAGCCAAACAGCCAGAGCAGGTTGTCTGCCATCTGCTGTTCCTCGCCCAGACTTGGGCCCTCCACGCATATCCCACAGGGGCTTCTGTGCATGCTCTTGGCAACTGATTTGGTCTTGTACTTTGTGTCTTTAAAGGTGACTAACATAACATAATAAAAAATAATAATAATAATAAATAAAAAGTTTAAAAATGCAAAAAAATAAAATAAATAAAGACATTAATTTTTGTGGTGATAATAAGGGAAACATTTAAGACCGAACACTTACTACCTACCATCATAACATACCTCTTTTTAAATTCTGTTAAAGGAAGTTACCTCACAAACCACTCTTGACTGTTGTCTGCTCCCCCCTTCACCACTTCCCTGAAAGCATGCCCCCAAAGGTCACTGATGTGAATAACTCTAGTGGGACACACTTTGGTTCTTCTTATTTATTTATTTACGTTATGTTATGTTATGTTATGTTATGTTATGTTATGTTATATCATGTCACCATGCAGTATGTCGTTAGTTTTTGATGCAGTGTTCCATGATTCATTGTTTGTGTATAACACCCAGTGCTCCATGCAATCCGTGACCTCCTTAATACCCATCACGAGGCTCACCCATTCCCTGACCCCCTTCTCTCTAAAACCCCAAGTTTGTTTCTCAGAGTCCACACTCTCTCTTGGTTCATTTCCCCCTCTGATTGCCCCCACCCCGCTTCATTTTTCCCTTCCTTCTCCTAATATCCTCCATTCTATTCTTTATGCTCCACAAGTAAGTGAAACCATATGATAATTGACTTTCTCTGCTTGACTTATTTCACTCAGCATAATCTCCTCCAGTCCCATCCATGTTGATGCAAAAGTTGGGTATTTATCGTTTCTGATGGTTGAGAAATATTCCCTTGTGTATATGGATCACATCTTCTTTATCCATTCATCTGTTGAAGGGCATCTCAGCTCTTTCGACAGTTTGGCTATTGTGAACATTGCTGCTATGAACATTGGGGTGCATATGGCCCTTCTTTTCACTACATCTGTATCTTTGGGGTAGATACCCAGTAGTGCAATTGCAGGGTTATAAGCTAGCCCTATTTTTAATTTTTTGAGGAACCTCCACATTGTTTTCCAAAGTGGCTGCACCAACTTGCATTGTAACAGTGTAAGAGTATTCCCCTTTCTCCATGTCCTCTCCAACACATGTTGTTTACTGTTTTGTTAATTTTGGCCATTTTAACTGGTGTAAGGTGGTATCTCAATGTGGTTTTGATTTGAATTTCCCTGATGGCTAATGATGATGAACATTTTTTCAGGTGTCTATTAGCCATTCATATGTCTTCATTGGAGAAGTGTCTGTTCATGTCTTCTGCCCATTTTTTTACTTCAACCTCTCAAACTCAGCACACTTTGGTTCTTCTATTGCCTGACTTCTTGGTGGCATTGGACAAAGCTGACCATGCTGTCCCTGAAGAATTTTTCCTCCCCTCAACCCCCAACCCCCAGCCCTGTTTCTTCCTACCTTGTCTGCCATCCTTAGAAGTAGGTATGTGGCCTGATCTTGGATTCCTTCTTATCTTGCCTCTGTCTTTCTTCCTAGATAATCTCAGCCACTCTCATCTCTATGCTGGCAACTTCTATATTCTCATTTTCTGCCCAGATTTCTCCTCTGAGTCTCAGACTGTGGGTCTTGCTAGTTACACATCTCTGCTCCAATATGTTCATAGCTGCTGGTGGTGCCCACCCAGGTCCCCATCACCACCAGGTCTACCCATCCCCCAGCTGCTGCAACAATTAAGAGTTGTTAGCAGCCCTCTTTCCTCCTTTCTACCTCTACTGCACCCCAAAGGAAGATCTCTGCCAGTACCCAGCTGACATGGGGCCATGCTGCAAGGTTGTATGACTTTGGAGCAATTCCTTCTCCAAAACTCCCATGGGATCAGACTGAAACAGGTCACTGAGACCTTGCTCAGCCTGTTCCCCTGTCCTGTCTAGTCTTTCTTACTTCTCTTCTCCTAAGCGATTTACATTCAAGAGAATCCCCATCTCAAACTCTGCTTCTGGAAACTGGACTAAGACAACTATCATATTGACAGCTCAAAATTACTATAGCTAAATATCTCCCACCCCCTCACAGAGTATCTTATTAATGTACAGAAACCTTGAGTGTACCCAGTTAAAATTGGTGTTTCAGTCAGGTTACATATTGTGCTGTATTTCACGGTCCAGTCAAGTTTCTTGTGAAGAGCTGGCTCAGGCTAATGGGCAGGTCCAGGTGTTACCTTCTCCAGATGAAAAAAGTAAGATTCTGAGAGAATATGTACAGCGTAGAGGTTGTGATGATTTCTGGCACCACAAATGCAGTTGCCTTCATTGACATAATTACAGAGATATAATGTTATGTTTTAGATTTCTGTCATTTGTGATTTCTCTCTTTTGGAATTTACTATCCAAAGCAACTTAAGACATTGAACATATACTCATAGACTATACAACTTTAAAGCTGGAAGGGGACTTAGAGATTACTTAAGAAGCAATGCCAAATGTAAGCTCGCGCTCCCTCGTACATCTGCGTGCCCAGCAGACATCACTAATCAAACATGGCACACTTTCCTAGAGTGTCCAGATGTGCCCTCAGAATCCATCTTAATACAGTCTTCCAGATGACCACTTCCAGTCCCTGAGACAGATACATGGGGAGATACAGATATAGGCACAAATTGAGACAAATACAAAAATTGAACTTTTTCATAACTTTATTGGTTTCAATCCCTTTATAGACTATCTGAGCAAACTGGGTTCTCATTAAGATAAGTGATTACCCAGGGAGAGACAACCTGTTTGCAGACAAGTCAGCTCTCAAACTCAGTCCAACAGACTAATGACTCTGTGTTCTTTTGGATACCTTGTACACATATTTGCATCTCTATTCCTTTTGTTTGAATACTTACCAGCAGAAGTTTTGCTGATAAGATATGTGCATAATTTCCAAATCCACTTAATCAAATAGATTTTCTGGAAAACAGTAAAGAATCTAAGACAAATGATACACCATTTTTTTTTTTCCTGAATATGATCAGTGTTGGGCAAGGAAATTATTTACTCTGGGAATTCCAATAAATTTTGTGTGTTTTGTTGGGGAGGAGTCTGTTTAGTTTTCAGTTTAGCAGATTAAAATCCTTTTTTTTTTTTTTTCTCACCATTTAGCCTGAGTAATCACCTTGTTGAAGCTTTTTTGTTCATTTGTCTTTAGCTAATTTGTGACTGTGCATTTGGAGTTGGGTGTTACTGTGCATTTTCATAGGCATTTCAGATAACAGAGTGACGCACAAACAGGCAGACATGAATTTTTCATGCAAATGAGGCTAAGAGAATCGAGACCCATGTCAACTTTAAGCTAGAAGCCTTCTCTTTGTCTTATGAAATGTGTCCATCCTAGCCCAGCAGGGTGTACATGAATTTGTTTTCTGTCCCTTCCATGAAGACACCCCTTCTTCAGGTGCTATGTTATTATAACACTGACTGATTTCTTAGTTTTATCCATGCTTACATCTTCTTCCTTTCTCCTTGACTCTTGATATGCCCCAATATTCAGTCCTCAGTACTCTTTCTTTGTTCTTTTACCCTCAAAATTGTCCTCCCAGAGCTTCTGGTCCCACTTTAAGAAGGATGAGGCTATGGTGAACATCCTGTGACTTTGTCTTTCTCCAGAGCTCCAATCTGCTGCCTTTTCACCTGCTAAACTTGCCCACTTTGTATTCCCTCACTGCTTCAAGTTAGTGAGTCAGAACCAAACTCATCATATGTTTACCTTGTCCTCAACATGACTTACTTCTTTATGTCCACAGTACTGGCATTTTGTTAGTCAGTCATGAAAGCTGAAGACAATGGTGGTCTTTGGATCTCCTATTTCTTGTATTCTGACATTCTAGGCCCCAGGACCTCTCACATGTTTTCATCATACTGTGACTCACATCCATGTCAGTCCCTCTGCTCCCACTGATACCTCCCTGGTCCAGGCCTGGGCTGGATGAGTCCTTTGTCTGCCCTGCTTCCAGTATTCATGCTTCCTAAAGCCCTGGAACTGTAGCAATCCAGGGATTCCTAAAAGAGCTCACTTCCAGCTGTAGTGCTTTTAACATTGTGGATAACCAAGTCAATAAAGTGGTTATAAAAGATAAGTAGAATGAGAAAAAAGAAGGAAGGAAATGACTGTAAATATTAGTATACCTCACCTACCTAGTGGTCCATGCCAGAAACCTCACTGCCGTCTTTGATTTTTATGAATCCCAACATTCAATGAGGCCTATTTCTTAAAAATCTGTCCAGTTAGTTTGTTCCTCTTCATTTCCATTGCCTTGGTCTCCAGTTACAGCCTCAGCCTCAGTAACCATCAGTGTACAAAAGTCTCAGCTAATTTCCACCCCCCACCAAGTCAGCTAGCACTTTCTAATTTACTGTCTTGTGTCAGGCGTTCCCACTTTGAAGCAGCTCTCACCTTGGTGAAGACCATCATTTTCCTCCTATCATTTACTTTTACAAATGCTCACTCTTTAGATGGCCTCCAAGGCCCTTTAGGAGCAGCCACAGCACCCACCCCTGGCTTATTCCCCTACCTCCATTTCTGACTCCAGACGCTAAACAAAACACTCCTTCCTTCTCACACTCCGTATTCAGTTTTGTACCTACAATTTTGTCCAAAGTGACCACCCCACCTATGATATCTTCTTCCAAATACAACATGGTATCACTTCTATGTGTAATCTTAAAAAAAAAAAAAAGTCACTTATAGAAATTGAGACTAGAAAAGTAATTGTCAGGGGTTGGGGGTGGGGAAAATAGGGGGAGGTTGGTAAAAGGTATAGACTTCTTGTTATAAGATAAATGGATGAGTTCTGAGAATCTAAGTGACTATAGTTGATAATGTGGTGCATAATTATAATTTGCTGAGTGTATTCTCACCAAAAATATAAGTGAAAATAAAATAAAATAAAGGTTAATATATGAGGCAATGGACATGTTAATTAACTCAGTGGCTGAGAATCCCCTCACAATGGATATATATACAAATATAACCTTGTATACTACAAATATATTGGCTATTGTATTTGTTAATTAAACCTCAATAAAGTTGGGGGAAAATCTCCCTTCATTCTCCTGCTGGCAAACTCCTGTACATCCTTCCAGACCTAGCTCAAGCCCCACAGCTTCTATAAACTGTACTCCACTTCTCTTGGTCTGCTTCCTGGCATTTTATATACTACTCTGTAGCACCTTGGACATTGTTCTGTAGCTGCCTTGTCTCTGCGTTTGCCTCCTTCTTGAGGCTGTGAGCTCTGATTTGCTTTATGTTCCCAAAACCTAGCAGAGAGCCAGACACAGAATAGGAGCTTAGCCATGTTGGGTGAATGAATAAACCAATGAATGAATGAATGTTCCACGTATAAAGGAACCAACAAAATAATTTCTTTTTTGTTGGAGAACATGTGTAAAGTATATTTTTAGAGTGTGAGTTAGCAGAAGTGCTGGAAGTGATTCACATTAATTAGAGATACTCTGTTTTAGCAAGAAAATCTTTTTGAGGATTCAGATGGGATTAGTGAACACAACCATTAGTATCCATAATAGGTGACAGAGATATATGTGTTGAACTGGCATATTCTGAGATTTTTTTAAGTTGCTTTTATATTTGAATCCATATGTTTTAATTGTGCTTAATACCAATTTATCCTAATCTATTATTACTTAACTTTTAGACATGTGATAGTCTCAACAAAAACAATTATTTACATTACTCAATTGAGTTTATTTCTAAAAATGGAATTTATACTTCATTATACCTTTTGAGTTTTCTAGATTAATGTTGCCTCTGGTCCAAGGTGAGCTGTTGTGTGACAGGTCCTACCAGAAGGTACTTAAATTTCAATTAAGGATGAACATGAAAAGCAGAAGCAGACAGGTAACCAGGTGTGGGATCTTGCACAAGTTAGTTTGCACCTTTTTCCCTGTCTATGGGATGAGGAGGGTTGTACCAGCATATAAGCTTTTCCTTGAGCACAAACAATCTGGATAAAGAGTATTGGTTGCAGGTATGGTAAAGGCATCCAGGAAAAACTGTGAATGTATCAAATATTATACTTTATATGTAGAGTAATTATTTTCCTGGGCCTCTCTGATTTTCCTTATTTGCAGTTTTGATACTTACTCATGGTATTCTAAAGCTGGTTGCATTTGCAGTGGTTCAGAACCTTTGGGATATAGCAAAGGTGGTCCCAAGAGGGAAGTATATAGTAATAAGAGCCTTTCTCAAGAAACAAGAAAGGTCTCAAATATACAACCTAACCTTATACCTAAAGGAGCTGTAGAAAGAATACAAATATAGCCTAAACCCAGCAGGAGAAGAAAATTAATAAAAATTAAAGTTAAAAAAAAAAAAAGAGTAGAAATCAATGAAATAGAAACCAAAAGAACAATAGAACAGATCAACAAAACTAGAAGCTGATTCTTTGAAAGAGTTAATAAAATTGATAACCCCCTGGCCAGAATTATCAAAAAGAAAAGAGAAAGGACCCAAATAAATAAAATCAGAAATAAAAGAGATCACAACCAACACAAAAGAAATATAAGCAATTACAAGTTCATATTATGAGGAACTATATGCTAACAAATTAGGCAATCTGGAAGAAATGGATGCATTGCTACAGATGTTTAAACTACCAAAACTGAAAAAGGAAGAAGTAGAAAACCTGAGCAGACTCATAACCCACAAGGAAATTGAAGCAGTAACCAAAAATCTCCCAACAAACAAGAGTCCGGGGCCAGATGGCTTCAGGGGAATTCTAATAACATTTAACCCATTGAGCCACCCAGGCGCCCCTCTACCAAACATTTAAAGAAGAATGAATATCTATTCTTCTGAAACTGTTGCAGAAAGTAGAAATGGAAGGAAAACTTCCAAACTCATTTTATGAGGCCAGCATTACCTTGATCCCAAAACAGACAAAGACCCCATCAAAAAAGAGAATTACAGACCAATATCCTTGATGAACACAGATGTAAAAATTCTAACCAAAATACTAGCCAATAGGATTCAACAGTACATTAAAAAGATTATTCACCATGACCAAGTGGGATTTATTCCTGGGTGGCAAGGTTGGTTCAACATCTGCAAATCAATCAGTATGATACAATACATTAATAAAAGAAAGAACAAGAACCATATGATCCTCTCAATAGATGCAGAAAAAGCATTTGACAAAGTAGAGCATCCTTTCTTGATTAAAACTCTTCACAGTGTAGGGATAGAGGGAACATACCTCAATACCATAAAAGCCATATACAAAAAGCCCACAGCGAATTATCATTCTCAATGGGGAATAACTGCGAGCTTTTCTCCTAAGGTCAGAAACATGACAGGGATGTCCACTCTCACCATTGTTGTTCAGCATAGTACTAGAAGTCCTAGCCTCAACAATCAGACAACAAAAAGAGTGAAAGCCATCCGAATTGGCAAAGAAGTAGTCAAACTCTCACTCTTTGCAGATGACATGATACTTTATGTGGAAAACCCAAAAGACTCCACCTCCCCCAATTGCTAGAACTCATACAGAATTCAGCAACATAGCAGGATATAAAAATCAATGCACAGAAATCAGTTGCATTTCTATACACCAACAACAAGACAGAAGAAAGAGAAATTAAGAAGCCAATCCCATTTACAACTGTACCAAAACCTATCAAATACCTAGGAATAAATCTAAACAAAGAGGCAAAAGATCTATACTCAGAAAACTGTAGAACACTTATGAAAGAAATTGAGGAAGGCACAAGGAAATGTAAAAACATTCCATGCTCAGGGATTAGGAAAACAAATATTGTTTAAAAATGTCTATGCTATCTACAGCAATCTGTACATTCAGTGCAGTCCCTATCGAAATAGCGTCAACTTTTTTTCATAGAGCTGAAAACAAATAATCCTAAAATATGTGTGGAACAAGAAAAGACCCCAAATAGCCAGAGTAATGTTGAAAAAGAAAACCAAAGCTGGTGGCATCACAATTCTGAACTTTAAACTATTACAACACTGTGATCATCAAGACAGTATGGTACTGGCACAAAAACAGACACATAGATCAATGGAACAGAATAGAGAACCCAGAAATGGACCTTCAATCTATGGTCAACTAATCTTTGACAAAGCATTAAAGAATATCCAGTGGAAAAAGTACAGTCTCTTCAGCAAATGGTACTGGGAAAATTGGGCAGCCATATGCAGAAGACTTAAACTGAAGCATTTCCTACAGCATACATAAAAATAGACTCAAAATGGATGAAAGACCTAAAGGTGAGATAGGAATCAATCAAAAATCCTAAAGGTGAATACAGGCAACAAGCCCTATGACCTTAGCTGCAGCAACTTCTTGCTAGCCGTGTCTCCAGAAGCAAGGGAAACAAAGGTAAAAATGGGCTATTGGGACTTCATCAAAATAAAAAGCTTCTTTTGTGGAGCAAAGGAGACAGTCAGCAAAACCAAAGACAAACGAACAGAAGGGGAGATGATATTTGCATATATCTTAACAGATAAAGGGCTAGTATCCAAAATAAGAACTTATCAAACTCAACACCCAAAGAACAAATAACCCAATCAAGAAATGTGCAGAAGACATGAAAGACATTTCTCCAAAGAAGACCTACAAATGGCCAATAGACACAAGAAAAAATACTCGTCACTCGTCATCAGGGAAATGCACATCAAAACCACAATGAGACACTACCTAACACCAGTCAGAATGGCTAAAATTAACAAGTCAGGAAATGACAAATTGACAAATGTCAGTGAGGTTGAGGAGAAAGGGGAACCCTATTACACTGTTGGTGGGAATGCAAGCTGGTTTACCCACTGTGGAAAACAGTATGGAGGTTCCTCAAAAAGTTGAAAATAGAGCTACCCTATAAGTCATCAATTGTATTACTGGGCATTTGCCACAAACATACAAATGTAGTGATCTGAAGGGGCACCTGCACCCCAATGTTTATAGAATCAATGTCCACGATAGCCAAACTGTGGAAAGAGCTCAGATGTCCATTGACAGATGAATGGATAAAGAAGATGTGGTATCTATGTACAATGAAATACTACTCATCCATCAAAAAAATGATATCTTGCCGTTTGCAACAACAAACGGTATTAGGGAGGGTATTATGCTAAGCTTAATAAGTCATTCAGAGAAAGGCAATTATCATGTGATCTCACTCATATGTGGAATTTAAGAAACAAAACAGAGGCTCATAAGGGAAGAGAGGGAAAAATAAGACAAAATCAGAGAGGAAGACAAAACCATAAGAGACTCTTATGCAAACTGAGGGTTGCTGAGAGAGTTGGGGTATGGGGTAACTGAGCTATGGAAATTAAGGAAGAAGTATGATATAATGAGCACTAGGTGTTATGTAAGACTGATGAATCACTGACCTCTACCTCTGAAACTAATAATACATTATATATTAATTAATTGAGTTTAAATAAAAATAAAGTCCTAGGACATAAAAAATTAAAAGATAAAATTTGTTGCACACATACGCTCTGACACCATTATAACCAGGACATTCGTATCAAGTGCTCCCATGAGCAAGCTGTAATTTGGGATACTATACAAAGGAAGGATTCTACTCATGTCCACAGGCTGCTCATCATTCAGATACAGAACACAACATGTGCTTATGCTGTCTAGAAACCAACCTGAGTAAAGTGTGGAAGCCTCTCATTTTGTGCCTCAGAAATGTTTTGTAGGGATCAGTTCTGCCAGATGTCTTATACATAGTATGCATTTTATAAAGGTGATTGCCGTTCTTTTTTGTGGAAGCATGAGTTTAAAAAAGGAAGTCATCTTTTTTCCTCTGGGAAGGGAGATGTCAAAGAAATATAATAAACGGCTTTAAAAATGTTTCTGTAGGTTTTCCAATAGTTTCCATTCTGTATTCAGATTTGGGGAAGGTAGTTCACTATAGAGTAAGAAGGGGAGTCATCTGTGCCTGAGCATCAGAGGGGTAAGTGCCGTAACAGCTATGCTACATCACCAGTGAAATTTGGTATCTCTCCACAGGCTGACCTATACAGTGACTTCTTCTAGATGGAGAAATCAAATATTAATAGAATTAAAGTAGGTGTTCACATACAATACATGATGCATTAAATGTCAGAATATGGATGTCGTCTGCAGTGTAGAGATTTTCTTAGCGTCCATCCCCAGTAAATGCGAAAATGAAGTCTGGAACATTTCTGTTTCATTCACAACAGCCTGGAGAGTGATGACAGCTCCACTTCTCATGGGAGAGTTTGCTTGTTCAAGGTCAGATCTATATCAACAAGCCCAACAGCAGGAAGAAAATTCTGCAGGGAATAAGTGTCTGTTTGTGTGGATGCCACAGCCTGCAGGTTTGACCGGCTCTGGAAATGGTGCCTGTGCTCAGCCACAGAGAAATTTTTATTTGCATGTATTAGTATTTGAATGATGAATAAGAACATTCCAGAATCTGAAATATTATATTTATCTCTTATTAAGAAATAAAAAAGAAGAATCCTGTTCCCTCATTATATGTGTTTGAATTCTCCTTTTAACTTTCCTTTGGTGCTTTATCTTTGGTAAATTTTCAGAAACAGAAGGCAGAATGTCTTGCTTAGCATGACCAAAATTTACCGTGCAAAATAAGAGTTGGTCAAGTGTTTGGTCGTTTTGCATATGGGTTTTCCATAATGGTAGATTCCTAAGCAACTGACTATTAGGAGGTTTTTATATTCATCTGGCCAATGCTCTTGTTTTACTCTAATCCCCAGCCCATTGACTGAACTTGACTGAAAGAAATAGTACACCCTGGCAATCCAGGCCTGGCCTTGTGTGTTGGGGAGAAAGGAGGCCACCCCTGTCCTCCTCTCTGAGGAATTCATTGTTCTGTAGAAGGCACATGAACAAATGATTACGGTTCAGTGTAATGAGTGCCACGAGAGAGTTAGGCACAAAGTGCTAGTTATGCCTGGCAGTACTGGAAACACGATAGAGAAGGGGACATTTGAAGTGAATCTGGAAGGAAAAGGAGGAGAAATGTGCTGGTAAGGAGAAAAGGAGGAAGAATGTGCTCAAGGGAGTGCCATACAGTCAGAGTCATCATCACACCTTTCTAAGAAGTGATGAAGGGCAACCATGAATTTTCCAGGCTGGTCATTCTGCATGAATTGTCACAGGTGGCTTGGAGAAGAGTCTGCTGCAGTGTTGTGGATGCTGATGGTGAGGGACTGAGCTAAGGGGAGAAGTGTTTAAGGGGTGTCATTATGCTAAATGGGTAGGATTTGATGTGCAATCACAAACAAAAATAAGAAAAAGGGAAGAGTTGGGGATTCCTTTTAGGATTCAGAGAGGCCTCGGGACAGAATTTAGTGCTCTTTGGGGAAAGATCTGGGGATGGAAATAATACCTATAACCTTAGACTGTTGTAGATTGGTCCCACATAAGATGGCAACCTAGAGACCTCGACTACTCCAAACCCTCATCTGAAGCTTAGGAGAGCAGATGGAACCAAAGGTGTGAGGACAAGTAGCATGTGCACTGCAATTTGTGACACACATGGGACTCAACTTCTCAAGCGGGAATGAAAACAAGATGAGGAATAAGGAACAAACTCTGCAGAAGACATAATGCAACATGAATTAATCTGGATAGAAAACCATAGCTCCACGGGAATCTCTGGTAACCAGAGAGCAGAGTGGTCAAGAGAGCTGATGTCAAGGTCAGATGGAATGGGAACTTCAGATAATCTTTGAATATGATATTATGTGACTTTTCTTTGAAAATGTGTCAGTCAGGGTCCCATCAAAACAGAAGCTCTTTTAATATTTCATACTGAGGTTTTTAAATTCAGGAATTGGCTAGAGAAGTATTGGAAGGGATGATAAAGCAGCAGGAAGAACAAGATGTTCCAGAGATCAGTAACCACAGGAGCTGCTTCTGCCTTTAGGGGTGGGGGAGAAAAGGAGAAAAAGTGTAACTCAGATTCCACAGGCCTGCATTTCATGGCTGTTGCCCTATTGCTGCTGAAGGAGCCCCCATCGCCAAGAGGGGACCAAGGAGCCCCATTTACCCACAGTTGCCTGCTTCTACTGAAGCATGAAACGGGAAGATGGTGTCTCCCTCCCACTTTCCAGTCTCACACAAATACCTCCCATTGGCAAAGCCAAACCAACACCAGTAGGCCAGAGGGTCTCCAGGCTTCCAGCCCTCTTTGTTACATAAAACAAAGTTTTATGTTTATGGAAAAACAAGAAAGATGCATAGTTCCAACAGCCAATACCTGGGAGAGGGGACTAAAGCAATTGTTTTTATATACTAGGTGCTGTTATTTCTCCTTTATAAAATGATGATGTGTATAATCTAGTTAAGAAATGGACAGAAGACATGAACAAACACTTTTCCAAAGAAGACATTAGATGGCTTACAGATACATAAAAGATGCTTAATATCACTCATCCTCAGGGAAACACAAATCAAAACTATGATAAGATACCACCGTACCCCTGTAAGAATAGCTAAAATTAATAACATAAGAGACAACAGTTGTTGGCAAGGATGTGGAGAAAGGGGAACCTTCTTGCATTGTTGGTGGGAATGCAAACTGGTACAGCCACTCTGGAGAACAGTTTGGAGGTTCCTCAAAAAGTTAAAAGTAGAGCTACCCTACTATCCATTAACCCATTATCCAGTAATTGCATTACTAGGTATTTACTCAAAGGTTACAAAAATACAGACTCAGAGTGATATGTTTATAGCAGCCTTATGAACAATAGCCAAACTATGGAGAGCGCTTAAATGTCCATTGATTGATGAATGGATAAAGAAGATGTGGTATATAATATATACAATGGAATATTAACCATCAAAACAATGAAATCTTGTCATTTGCAACAACATGGACGGAGCTAGAGAGTTTTATGCTAAGTGAAATAAGTCAGTCAGAGAAATGATCTCATATGATCTCACTCATATGTGGAATTCATGAAAGAAAACAGATGAACATCTGAGAAAGAGGATAAGAAAAAAAGGGGAAGGAGAAACAAGCCATAAAAGACTCCAAATGATAGAGAACAAGCTGAGGGTTGATGGAGGGATGTTGAGTGGGGGTTGGGCTAGATGGATGGTGGGTATTATGAAGGGCACGTGGATGAGCACTGAGTGTTGTATGTACGTGATGAATCACAGAATTCTACTCCAGAAACCAGTTTTGCCCTGTATGTTACTAAGTAAAATTTAAATTTAAAAAATGATGTATAACATACCAATTTTTATAGGACATGTCTTTACAGGCACTATGTCTTGTTTTCTTTCTGCTCCTCATGCCTAGGATAGTAGGTGCTCAATTGAGTGAATAATTGGCAATCTAAGCAATAGTGTCTATGACCATGAAGTGGTGCTACACAGGTATGGATCAGAATTACTGTCTCTTTGATAGCAAACAAGTGACATGTGCCATCACTTCTCCCTGCTACACCTGTGGCAGACACTGCTAACTTATCATGACTCTCTGGCTCCATTGAGCCTGTGTACATCCTCTCAACCCACGGTGCTTTACCCACTACCAGTCAATCAGAGTTGGCATGGCAGTGGACCAAGAAACCATGAAATGTCGATAGGTTTTTCAGATGTCCATTGCAATCATTAGTCACTTGGAACATGCAACTCAAAACCACAATGAGGGGCACCTGGATGGCTCAGTCGGTTAGGTGTCTGCCTTCAGCTCAGGTCATGATCCCAGTCCCAGGATCCAATCCTGCATCTGGCTCCCTGCTCAGTGGGGGTATGCTTCTCACTCTGCCTGGACATAGAATCTGATAAATAAGAGATGGTTCAAAAGAAGGCCATGCTATTCCTCTCCTGAACCTCTGATTCAAAACACTCCATTTGCTTGGAACAAATTCTGGAGGGGTTGGTACAGTTTTATTATTAGATACTCGGTTTTAAATGTCCCTGGAATTTGCAGCCTTGTGTGTCAGGAAAAAACACTCATAGTGCTCAAGTGATCCTGTGGATTGACTTCACAGAGCTCTTTTGATCCCCAAAGACTTTCCTTCCTGGATGTTTATCCCATTTAATTTAGTGGCCCTGAAATATCAATAGAAGCCGGTCAATTGCTGAGGCTGTTCTTATGTTGTTTACAGGTGTCAGAGCTGTCAATGACTTAGCTCATCTCCTGCTCTAAATCTGAGAGATTGGAGAACAACATCTTCATGCCTTAAGGGGGGGGGGGGGAAACCTCTGTCCTGTTTCCCTGTAAATGTTTTGTTCAGCCAAGTCTAAATTATGAGCTGGCCTGATGTAGCTTCCCCTTCTAACTCTGGATTCAGCCTCTCCTTGCTCCCCAATGCTCAAGCAACAAGTAAGTATTGGGCAGTGCTATGCAGAGCAGTTAGCCCTGCTCATATATATCATCAGATGTTTAAGCCAGCTCAGGACACCTTGAAAGTTAATGCTGCAAACACACCTGAATTGTCATGGAAAGATGTTTTACAATATTGTTGTTAAGTGAAAAATGAAGTTATAAAACCATACATAGATTCCCAATTCTAGTAGTGGGCTAGGATGAGCTAATGCAATCCTTCTTTGTACTAAATACACTAATAAAACATAAGATTTAATATTTGTAAACCATGTATCTGGTAAGGGACTTGTGTCCAGAATACATAAATAACTCAGACAACACAACATTAACAAAGATAAGTAATCTAATTTTAAAATATGCAAAAGGTTTGAATAAACTTTTCTCCAAAGAAAATATGCCAGTGGCCAATAAGTACATGAAAAAGTGCTCAACATTATTCGCCATTAGGGAAATGCAATCAATACCACAATGAGGTAGCCTCCTCATATTCTCTAGAATGGCAATAATTGAAAAGACAGACACTAGCAAGTGTTGGTGAGGGTGTGGAGAAATTGGAACCCTCATGTTTTGCTCTTGATGATATAAAATGGTACCGTCTTTTGGAAGACAGTCTAGCAGGTCCTTAAAAGCTTAAACACAGCATTATCATAGGACCCAGTAATTCCATTCCTGGAATTGAAAACACGTCCACACAAAAACTTGCTCATGAGTGTTCATAGCAGCATTATTCATAATAACCAAAAAGTAGAAACAGCCCTGATGTCCACCAATTGGTGAATGGATAAATAAAATATGGTATATCCATAAATGGAGGATTATCTGGCAGCAAAAAGGAATTACATGTTAATACATGCTACATTATAGATGAATGCTGAACATATGCAAAGAAAGAAAGAAGCCAGACACAAAAGATAATGTATTGGGTATGATTTCATGTATATGAAATGTCCAGGATAGGCCAAGCCATAGAAACAGGAAGTACATGAGTGGCCTGGGTTGGCAGGGACTGGGTGGGGAGGCCAACATGGGGGGTTTCCTTTGAGGATGATGAAAATGTTCTGGAACTGGTTAGTACTGGTGGCTAGACAACTTTGTGAATGTACTAAAAACCATGGAATTGTACAATTTAAAAGGGAAAATGTTATGGCATGTGGATTATATCTCAATTTTTTTTTAAGTCACTGGGAAAAGTAAGAAAGGGATACTCCTCAGGATGGAAATAAAGAGGGAGGTAAAGCCAAGTCATCAGCATGGTCACATAGAGAAGGAAGAGTCTCTGCTGGCTCGTGGCTGAAGTGTTAATTTCTGTGTGGGGGCAGGAGAGGTGGTTTGAGCCTTCTAAGGGCAAGCTGAGAATGAGACACCTGTACAGTGTTCGGTATTGGAAGCTTTCACTTTTAGTGAAAGGGGACACCTAGAAAATTTCTACTCACTGGCTTTGGGGAGCTAGAAAGCAGGTGATTTTGCCTGGAGCCCTGGGTGGAAGAAAATAAGCCTCCCATTAGGGATCAAAGCTCAAAGTCCCAATCCTGCAGTACACATGGGATTGGAAATCCAAATCCTATTACTTGTGTGATACAGGATTTTCCAAGCTAAGACACAAATGTGAAACTGGTCTGGAATTGATAACCCCTCTGTGGTGCCGTGTGAAGACAAATGCATAGCTGGCTTGCTCTCTGCAGCCCTTGCACAGAACAAATGCACTTGTGGGAAGAGCAAGCCAGGCTGAAGGGCACCTCATTCAAAAATGGTAAACCAGGGGCGCCTGGGTGGCTCAGTGGGTTAAAGCCTTTGCCTTCAACTCAGGTCATGATCCCAGGGTCCTGGGATCGAGCCCTGCATTAAGCCCTGCATCGGGCTCTCTGCTCGCCAGGGAGCCTGCTTCCTCCCCTCTCTCTCTGCCTGCCTCTCTGCCTACTTGTGATCTCTGTCTGTGAAATAAATAAATAAAATCTTTTTTAAAAAATGGTAAGCCATAAAAGAAAGAACCCACCTTGAACAATACGTAAGAGACACACCCGGTAAAAGAATTAACACCCCTTCTAAGAATTTAAGATAATGTAAGAACCAGGAAGAGGATATAAAGGAAGTCTATTTAAAATGGGTAAAAAAGAGGGGCACCTGGGTGGCTTAGTGGGTTAAGGCCTCTGCTTTCCGCTCAGGTCATGATCCCAGGGTCCTGGGATCGAGCCCCGCATCGGGCTTTTGGCTCAGCAGTGAGCCTGCTTCCTCCCTCTCTCTCTGCCTGCCTCTCTGCCTACTTGTGATCTCTGTCTGTCAAATAAATAAATAAAAATCTTAAAATAAGATAAAATGGGTAAAAAAGAAATATAAGAGAATGAATAGGAACCAGAATTGAATGGCACCAAAGAGAGAAGGACAGGCAGACTTTAGTGGAAACAAATCATACAACTTCTGGAAATGAAAATTAAAGTCCGTTAAATTTAAAAACATTTAAAGAGTGAAGAAAACATGAATGAGGAAAGAATTTCTAAACCAGGAGCTAGAACCAAAGCACGTGTCCTGAATCTATCTCAGACATACAGACGTGACAGAAAGATTAGGAGGTGTGGAAAAACAGGGAAGCCTTGACGTAGAATTCCAGAAGGAGTGATTAGAGAAAATACAGCGGAGGACAGTATTCAAAGTTATAATTGGGGAATTGCTTAGAATTAATGAAAGTCTTAAAAAATTACCAAGAGTTCCAAGAAGAACAATGCAAACAAATCCCCACTTACACATTTTTTAGTGAACACCGAACAGAACACTAAAAATAACAAACAAACAAACAAACACCAAATAAACAAACAAAACACTCTTACAAGTAGCCAGCAAGAAAAGTGAAATTCCCTGCAAAGGAATAATCAAACTGACAAACTTCACATTACATTCGATATCAGGAAAAAAAAAAAAAAACATGGACTACTCCCTTCGGTATTATCTGGTACCTTTGGAAAGGAACTGCCAACTTAGGATTCTGTACGCCTTGAAAGCATCATTCCAACATAAGGATGAGATAGACATTTTCAGTGAATAAAGGTTGCTAGAGTTTTTCTTGTGGGGAGAATTGCCAGAAGGAGTTCAGAAAAAAAAAAATTAAAGAAGAGGAAACGTTAGAAGCAAGACGCGCTGATGAACAAATAAATTGGTACGTGTGGATAAATGTCAACTTAAAAATAATAAATGAATTTTGCTTCTGCTGACAGCTAAGCAAGCTCCTATTGGACCAACCCGCCTACAGATAAAAAGTACACCTTCTGGACACAAGACAAAAAATGGTTACTGCACAGCACCCCATTTGCGACCAAATCCAGGAGATACAGGAGGGATGTTGATACTTGGAGGAAGGAAATGGCAGTAGAATTCCTGTGTTCGGGCTTTTTGTCTGAGAGCAGGTCCCATACTGCATCATGTGGGGTGCTAAAACTACAGTTAAACAATATTAAGAACCATTTTGTAAGATTGAACCAAAATACTGTCAGTAATAACGTAGAACATCAGAAGGAATTAACACTTACGTTGTTAATGAGAAGAAAGCCATTAACAATAGATATTAATCCCAATATGCATGTCAACCTCTAGAAGAAATGAAAAAGAACAAATGTCAAATCATACTCAGAAAAGAAAAGAGAATGAAGAATATCAATCTAATAGAAAGTAGGAAAGGAGAAAAAGAGGAAACAAAGAACATGGTAAATAGAAAACATTAAATAACAGTAGAAATAAATCCAAATGTATTAGTAATCTAGTGCTTGCTTCGGCAGCACATACGCAAATATATTAGCAAGCTCAATATAAATGGTTTAAACTTAAACATGGTAAAAGGAATTCTCGTACAGCGTGAAAATAGCAAATTCAGCTACGTTCTGCTTATAACATCCCTATATGAAACACAATACAAGTGTTGAAAGTGAAGATTCAGGTATAAAAAGCTATACCCTGGCACACCATCAATTTAAAAATAACGAGTATAAAAATAACTAATATAGACTATAAATATAAGACAGACTTGAAGACAAAAAAGCATTATTAGGGATAGAGAGGGTTTTATGTGATCACAAAAGGAATATTTCAATAAGAACATAACATTTATTAACTTAGGATATTTGATGCACCTTACATTATAGTCTTAAAAACATAAAAGTAAAAATGAACTAGAACTGAATAGAAATTATATATATCTATGGGATATCTATCCCATAGATAGATGGGAGAATGGGAGAATTCAATGTTTTGTTCTCAAGAGATAGAGAGAAAATATTCTTTTCAAACACACATGGGACTTCACAAAAATTGATCATGTAGTGGGCTATTTTGCAAGTCTCAACAAGTACCAGAGAACTCATTTCTTCCAGACTCTCTTCTCTGATGAGAATGTAAAATCAAAAGCAAAATCAGTAACAAAAGTTCTATATGTGGAAATTTCAAGCTTAAGAATTTTTGTTATATTCAGTTAGCCAGCATATAGTACGTCATTAGTTTTTGATGTAGTCTTCAATGATTCATTAGTTGTATATAACACCCAATAAAAATGATCTGATTGAAAACCTGTGGGGTGCAGTGAAAGGGATATGTGGAGAATTTTATGGCCTTAAATGCATATGTTAGAAAAGAATAAACATTAAAAGTAAATGGGCATGAGAGACTGTGGACTCTGAAAAACAGTTTGAGGGTTTTGGAGGGGCGGGGGGTTGGGGGTTGGGTGAACCTGGTGGTAGGTATTAAGGAGGGCACGTAATGGGGCACCTGGGTGGCTCAGTGGGTTAAAGCTGCTGCCTTCGGCTCAGATCATGATCTCGGGGTCCTGGGATGGAGCCCTGCATTGGGCTCTTTGCTCAGCAGGGAGCCTGCTTCCCTCTCTCTCTCTGCCTGCCTCTCTGCCTACTTGTGATCTGTCAAATAAATAGACAAATAATATCTTAAAAAAAGAAAAGTGCCTGCTAGTCCTAACCTCTCTCAACATCCCCAAAATTTAAAAAAAAAAAAAAAAAAAGGAGGCACGTATTGCATGGAGCACTGGATGTGGTGCATAAACAATGAATTCTGGATCACTGAAAAGAAATTTAAAATATAAATAAAAATAAAAAAATTTTAAAAATGATGCAGCACAAAAAAAAGTAAGTGAGCTTTACTTTTTTAAATGTATTTTTAAAAATTTGTTAAAAACTATATAGAGAAAACCCTAGGGACTCTGCAAAAAAAAAAAAAAAAAACCTACTAGAACTGATAAATGAATTCAGTACATTTTTTGCAGCATACAAAAATAAATTGCAAACTGGGGGAAAGAATTTGCCATATGCATCCCAGATTGATCTGGGATGCACTGCAGTCACAAACTGGGTGTGGGAAAAAAATCAATTATTTGGCTGTTATTGCTTGTAGGCATCCATTTTTGTAGCAGGAAAAACATCTCAAATTTGCCAGGTCAGAGGAACTTGGTTACTTCCAGTCGATTTTTCTAAGGAAACTCATTCTCTTCAGGGTATCCTTGTCTCTCAGGGTTCTTGTTCCTTCTCCCTGAGTGGAGAGAGAAGCCCGTGCAGTGGTGCTGTTTTGCATTAATATGGCTGGCCATATGCCTGGTATGACCATGAACTCTTGGAAGAAGGGATTGTCTTTGATCCAGTTCTGAATCACTAGTGCTTTGGATTTGCACATTACCCAGAGAATCTTTATTGACTTATGTTGATTTGAAAGCTTTTAAAATCCCTGGGTGCTTTCATTTCCGGGGGATGTTAAATAGGACCAGGGCTGCATTTATCCTATTCCCAGCAGGGCTATTGCGGGGATTAATGTTTGAGCATAGATGGTCTCTCGCTCCTTTAAAAAGGCATTAATTAAGTTAAAGGTTTTATTTTTCAAGGGTGTGCTTAGTTTTTATAATAGTTTGTGTCTCAATCTATTGTCTCAAACATAATAAGTCTCATGGGATTTCTCATAGAAAACGTGACATGCAGAAGTGCACAAAAATTAATCCACTATTAGGGTTCCTCTCTGGATATCACGTCAAGCCATTGGTGTTTCAGAGTTTATCATTTTGTGGGAAGATTCTCCATGGTGTCTTGGCCTGTGGGAGGCCCTGGGAGGCGGTGGGGGTGCTTTATGGAGAGTGTGTCCTGACGCGATGTGCTGTTTCTTCTCCTCCCGGCTGCCCAGCGAGATGAAACAGAAGCTGGCAGAGGAAGGCAGCAAGTGCAGCATCCTCTCGAAGCACCAGAAATTTGTGGAGCACTGCTGCATGCGCTGCTGCTCGCCTTTCACCTTCCTGGTCAACACCAAGCGCAGGTGTGCCGACTGCACGTTCAACGTCTGCAAGAGCTGCTGCTCCTACCAGAAGCGCGAGAAGGTGTGGATCTGCTGCGTCTGCCAGCAAGCCAGGTGAGCGGCCAAGTGGACCTAAAGGGTTCGCTGTGGGGCACAGTCTTTCTTTAGCCAGGTAGGAGCAAGCAGAGCTTGACTGGTCAGCACAGAGTACTGACCACAGTGAAGAGATTGCCAAGGTGTACAGAATACCACATGACCTTTATAAAGAGAAGGAGGTCTCATCCTTCCTTCATTCATTCCACAGGCATGTGCTGGATTCTTGGGAATTAAGCTGGGTGGGGGAACGTGATGGTGGATCGGGCAGATTGCTTAGTGGGGATGATGAATGCACGAGTGTTGATAACAGTACCATGATACAAGTCTGACCAGTTCACCTGTTGGCGAGGAGCCACTAGCTCTAGGGTTTGGAAAAAGCTTCACAGAGAACAAGAAATAAAGGCAGGAGGGTAAAAGATGAAAAAGAATTACTAACGTGAAAAGGTGTGGGGATGGTGGCCTCCATGTGAAGGAAATGGCTAGCATGGAGTCTCACAGAGATACATGTTTTTATTCTCTCAGTGACTGCCAGAGTATTTCTTTGATACACCAAGTGTTTAGAAACTGATAAATTTGATAAACCAGTGTCTGGTGTTTGTGGCTTTGAATTCTTAAATCATTGCCGATCCTAGCCTCTGCAAAACACATTTGTATTCATTGCATCCTTCCATAATGCCTCTCACTGTGAGCAAGACAGAGACTGGCTGTTCCCAAGAACACACACCGGAGCTCCTGCCTCCCTCATTTTTTCATTCTTTCCTCCTGCCTTATTTGTTCACTTGTATCCTTTAAGTTATCAAGCCCCAGCATTTTCCCATAAAGCTAGTTCATGGAGACGACTGCTAAGCTCCCTTGGGATCCCCAGCAACTCAGTCTCTGAGTTATAAAGAGAAACCAATGGAAGCAAATGTGATTTGTTGAGGACCCATTATCCAGGATGGGGTGCTCGCCAGGTTCTGCATATGACTTTCAGAGCAAGGAACCTATCCGAGTCCACATGTATCAGGAGGAGGAGAAGTCCTGTGGCACCAAAGGGAAGAAGGAGACTTTAACTGTAGGTGAGCCTGTGCTTGGGAGTGGATGATGCAACCCGGTTAATTCTGTGTCTTCCCTTTCTAGGTAAAGTTGGGTAAGGGTCAAGTGCTTATAACAAGAGAGTTGGATGTTGGAAGAGATTTGTGCAACAGATATTACAGAAGTTGGAGACCCAGGCTTTTGAACTTGGTTCTAATCATTGACTGGTATACTTCTGACCAGCCCATTGTGTGTTTTGCTCCAGCCATACTCAACCTCATGTGTGCAGACATGAGGAAAGCAGATGGTCAGGTTCTTTCTGGGCTGGGGAGTCTTCCAGGGGTTTGGGACAGATGCAAGGGTAATGGAGTGTAGTATATTTAAAATGTAAAAATGAAAATGATAGGTTAATGTGGATAGTGGATTATTGTGGATACAGGAAAGAAAGACAGAAAGGAGCTGTAGATGGTGGGAAGAAAATGGAGAGGTCAGTCAGCTAGAAGTACCTGGTAAAGCTGAAGAACTGTCTCCATAAGGGTACTTAGCAGAAAACATTTTGTTTAGGGGAAAAGATGTTTGCAGTAGTGGTTTGCGAGGTGGAGCCATTGGATGGTGAACGTGGGCATAGGAGGCTGAGGTCTATCTGAGGAAGGCATAGGACTAAAAGGCAAGTGCACATATCCTGAAGTGACCAGGTTGATGGCAAAAGTTTGGAGGGGGAGACTAATCCAGGTGACACAACTTTCTTGAGTGAGGAGGAGGAACGAGCAGGCCATGAGGTGACAGAAGTAAGGAGTGGAAGAGCACTGTGTGGCTGAATGTCATGATTGTGCACCCAACAAGCTGGGTGAGTCTTACACAGCGTTTGACTCCAACATCTGCCACGTGCCTGAATTAGTGACCAACTAATAGGAAGTGAATGCTCAAGGACAGGGACCCTCCCCGTCTTCTTCAACTCCCATTTGCAGCATGAGAGCCTGGCAGGTAGAAGGCACACAAATCTTTGTGGGTTGAGTAACAGACCAGGACAATGTTCCAAAGCAGCCAAATGTGTGGTACAAATGAGGCTTCATGAATTTTATTTCATTTTTTTTTCACTTTTCCCAAATTAACTTTATTTTTTAATAACTTTTATTATGTGATATTAGTCACCAAACAGTACATCATTAGTTTTTTATATAGTCTTCCATGATTCATTGTTTACATATAACACCCAGTGCTCCATGCTATACATGCCCTCCTTAATACCCATCACCAGGCTCACCCATCCTAAGAATTCTCAGTTTCATTCCCAGAGTCCATAGTTTCTCATGGTTCATCTCCCCTTCCGATTCCTCCACACCTTCATTTTTCCCTTCCTTCTCCTGATGTCCTCCATGCTATTCCTTAGGCTTCAGGAATTTTAAAAGAGAAAAGGATCCAGGGAATGTAGAGTGTCTTAATGAGGTTTTCTGGAAGACGATGGACCACAGATAGAACTCTGATTGGGAAGAGGAATCACAGGGCATTCTTGGGCTAGGTATGCCAAGAGCAGAAAAGATCCCCCAAGGTGTGCAGAGGTCCTGGAACAGACCACTCTTTGCAGTGGCATGTAGAATTAGGTCTGTTTAGGTGAAGAGTTTCGGTTTGATCCTCAAGAGCTGTGGTATCATCGAAATTTCAAAGCCTAGCAATTATTAAAATGTGCTATTATTTACTGCCCATCAACATATTCACCCACACACAGAAGGAAATACTGGTACCTGCATGATCTTGTTTCTTTCTATTTTTCTCTTTTCCTCTTTTCAGTGGATCAGAAAAAAATCTCCAAATTCTACTAAACAGTTAATAGCAATAAGACATGCAGTTACAGCCTTTGGACCCCACATACCCTGAGTTGTGTGTATGGGTCTATTATCAGTTCCAATTAAATGATACATTGCTTTTATCGTGTAACAGTCATGTTAAGTAAGAACTACACTACTCAGAATCATATCATCTGTAAATGGAAGAACCTTGCTTGAAAGCCAGTCTTCTTATTGAAAGCTGTACTATTTCATTTGTACAGGATTGTCTCAAGCAATTGTTAGATATTGAAAAATAAGCTGTAAAAGGGCAACAAATGGTTTGTAAGGCTATATTTTAAATTTCTATTTCACATTTCTAACCACCTAAAGAGAAGGCAGGAGGCTTTGGTAATCCTGTTGAACTAAATCTTGCATCATTTCCATGTCAACATTGCATGACAACTCCTTGAGTCTTGGAAGGGCATCGGAAACAAAGAACCATCCATAGAAGGATACCGTGAAAGGTATCTGAAAAACTCATGTACCTTTGCTCTATCAGTTTTTTAAAGAAGGAGGGGGATTATTGAGAAATCATCCACATTCAGTGTGTCTAGCACAGATAGAACACTCCCACACTTGTTTAATCAAAGTTGGCAGAAGGACAAACCTCAGGAGAAGTTGGGAATTTTGCTGTTTCCATCTTGTGTGATGTCATACGGGGACACTTCTGGGAGTTTGGGAATTGTAATAATATTGATGAAAAAGTGGAGCTTTTTCCTTGTTTCATTCAAGTTCATCATAGAAACCTGTCTAGGGGGAAAAATCCATGATACACATGGCAGGTTTTTGCTTCTAGAAATTTTTCTAAGGCCCAGTTTGATAGAGAAGTATGTCCGGGCCAAAGCACCTCAGAGTATGGGCTGACAGTGTTGTATATTTTGAAGGATGCCTGAGAAGAGTTTGACTTATGTAGTCAAGCTGTATAACAGACACAGCCAGATCCATCGTGTGAAGCGTTGAAGGACTACTTTGACTTGAATCGTGTATGAAAATTTTCTGATCAATGATAGCTTGTAAAGCCTGTTGAGTTTCTGGAAACAGAAAAAAAAATGGTTTACAACAGATTGTTTAGACTTTAAAAAGAGATTTTACCTGCCAAAAGCCAGTCATGCTGGTGGATGGCATTGTGGACGTTAAGCCTCCATCCACATTGTTCATCAGTTTCTCTGCTCCTGGTACAATCTAAGATTCACCTCTTGGTTTAGAGGTGATTAATTTTATTGTGGGTGTTTATCCAGTAGTTTCATATTCAAACAGTTGGGTTTGACACTCTATATATCAGAATCTATGAAGAACACATTGTGTGTGTGTGTGTGTGTGTGTGTGTGTGTGTGCGCGCGCGCGCGCACACGCGCGCACGCACTTGTGAAATCTCAGTGAAATGCTGGATAGCAGCTCTGTGAATTTGCAGAGGTGACCACTTTTGTGAGGCCACATTCAGACCCATATTTGACTGCCCACTGGTCACAGTGTACTTTTCCCTTCCTATGTAAGTTAGTCCCATTTGTACTGCATTGATTTAGTTTCAAGCTGTTTGTGCAGTGGCTACCATATACATACAGAGCCAAGAATAATTATAATAATAAGAATTCTTGCCCACAAAAATTAAGGAGTCAGGAGTTGAGTGAGGGTAGACCTTCATGCAAAAATATTAACAAATTGCTTCAGAAATAAATGACTATCAGGAACTTGAGCCTGTCTATGGTATAGTTCTAAATCAACGACTTGGGTTAGAAATGTAGGGCTCATCACGGAGGACCCAGATAGTGTCTAGTCTCTGTAAAAATGGTGGAATCTATAAACTCAGCTTTCTTCTTCTTCTTTTTTTTTTTTTTCCATGTCCTAGTCTTCTGTTTGGTTATTTATTACAGTAAAAGTATTCTAATTTTAAATGAAATTTCCCTTTTAATGGTCATTGCTGTAATTATGATCAGCAGGTTGGTTCATCATCCATTCTTTTGCTTCATATGTTTTCCATTAAAAGCTATTTTTGTGAGGCGCCTGGGTGGCTCAGGTGGTTAAGCATCTGACTCTTGGTTTCGGCTCAGGTCACGATCTCAGGATCTTGAGATCAAGCCGCATATGGGCCTCCACACTCAGCATGGAGTCTGCTTGTCCCTCTCCCTAGGCCCTCCTCCTCTGCCCCCCCACCATGAGTATGCACACGCACGCATGCACACTGTCTTTCAAATAAATAAATACAATCTTTAAAAAAAGAAAAGTTATTTTTGTTATCAGTTTAGAATTTTTAACTTTGGGAAATCAACAAACATTAGATGAATTCATTAGAGAATGAATACTGGATTACTTATTTTGGAAGTTATATAGCCAATGGGATACTACTAAATCATTCCTTTTGTTTTATATATATATATATATATATATATATATATGCATATATATATGACATACATATATATGTATGTCATACACATGTGTGTATGTATATATGTATGTCATATATATGCATGTCATATATATGTATATATATAAATTTGTCACCTAGACGATTAATTGTACAGATTCATTCAAACATTATAAATAGTAGTTGCATTTTAAGATCCTCTGCAGGAAACAAAACTTTCAGAGCAAGTCCAGACCTTACTTATCAGCCATTGTCTTTTGGGGTCAAATTGATTCAAGAACAATGATCTTACTTTCCTTGGGAACAAATTGGCTTCTTAGTTCTCTGCTTCATTATAAAAATTGTTCTCTCTGATTTTTGTCACTATGTGCTATTATCTTTAACACAGACCAATTTGGGAGATTGTTGTCAGGGAATGGGAAAAAAGAAATATCCTTGGAATCGAAATCAAAGCACATCTCCTCATTATGCCTATGCCATTTGCTTTGGTTTTTCTGAGACAACTTAAGCCTTTATTTCTTTTCACTTGGAGTTGAATATCCTTTACTTATATCTGATCATTTATTCACAGTCCACATGATCATAGATTAGCATACTTCCCTTTTGGTATGAACTCCACAGTATGCTTTAGAGATACCCTAGTGGATTTGCGATATCCCCCAAAGAGATACAGTTAAAGATTATCACTATGGGATAAGGACATTCACAGTTGAGCAAATATATGAGAAGATATTGAACCTCACTAGAAAGCAAGGCAATAGAGATATATGCTTCAAGTAGTTTTGTTTTCCTCATTAAACTAATGATTTTTTTTCAGTCTGCTTACTGTTGATGAGGGCAGTTTGAAAAAGGCATGAACATCCATTGTTGGTGGATTCAAATTGGGCGTAACCTTTTACCAGCGTGTATCAAGAGCCTTTAGCATGTCCAGGCCCCTAAGCCCAGTAATTTCATTTTTTGAAAACCTATACCTGAAGAGAAGATGGAAGATTTTAATACTGCACAAAAGTGAGGTGTACTAAAGCATTTGTAATACAAAAACAGAAGTATTCTAAATGTCCAACAGTAGGACAGTGGAGGAAAATTAGGGCATATTCAACTTGATAGAATATGATGAGCCCTTTAAAATAGTGTGTATATTACATTAGGGTGGGTAAATTCTTACATTAAAACACTAGATGAAAAACTACCATGCTAGGGTGCCTGGGTGGCTCAGTGGGTTAAGCATCTGCTTTCTCCTCAGGATCCTGGGATCCAGCCCAGTGTCAGGCTCCCTGTTCAGTGAAGTCTGCTTCTCCCTCTCCATGCCCCCCACTCGTGCTCTCTCTCTAGTTCTCTCTCAAATAAATAAATAAAATCCTAAAAAAAAAAAGAAAAACTATAGTGCTAAAGTGTACGTACAAGATATTGCTGTATATTGCTCTATAATAAAAGAAACAAAAAGACTGAAAGGGAATACAGCCATCAATGCTGTTAACATTGGCATTGGGAGATAACATACGGATAAATAATTGTTCTCTTACCTCTATTTTCCATTTAGGTTCCAAATTTCCCACATTTTACACGTGTGCTTCTATAACCAGGTATGCATAAAACAAACATAAAGATAGTCTAGGATGTGCTCCTTTTTCTCCTTCTCCTTCCAAATCCTCTCCCCCATCTCCTCAGTGTTGCTCTTCCCTCAATAGTCACCTCCTCCCCCGCCCCGCTTTATGCCAGAGAGCTAAAATCACCCAGCTTCCTAGGGAAAATGGAATCATCAAAGGGGACTTGTATTTTGAAGTCCCAAATAATGGGCACTTTAGGTTATAGATACCAGCCTGTCTATAATAGATCTCCATAGAGACCAAGACTGCAGCACTCAGTCTAATCATTGTCAGAGTGACCTGAATCATGAGGCAGTTGGGAATTTTGAAAAATGTAAATTGCCCCCAGTGAAAGCTAAGCATCTATTTTCTAGTCACTGATTTTTTTTACTAACCATAGATTAAATAACAAATATATCGAGAGTGCCTGCTATGGACATGGGATTGAATTGGCCTTTTCAGATGAGTTCTTTCATGTAACCCTTACAAGAACTCTGTGAGGGAGCAAGAGATGAGCCCCAATTTAGAGGCAGGGAGGTCTGGAAATTGGAATGACCCAGTGACTAGCCAAGGTCACTCTGTCAGTCCCAAGTTCAAGACTCTCCTTACAGCCTCCTCCAGGAATACAGCCTGTGCCTTTGGGGGTCCCTCTCCTTCAGCTTCTCAACAGGCCTCCTTGCTCAACCAGCCACTTGGACCCTACTTCTAAGTGTGTGGAAGCAGCGGACAGTCTGCTTCCAGTCTGTGCTCTGGTGCTAAAGGAGTAGGGTAGATTTCCATTCCCCTTGAAGGCCCTGTGTGTCTGCAGGCAGTTAACTGCACACTCACAGTGCCCATGCGGTCATAGCAATGTAGACAGACTAAGACACGGGAGTGAATATCAGGAAAGGAAGACACGGTACCACATGATGCTCCCCTCCCTTTGGCACTCTGGGCTCCTCACAGTCCCTCTTAGCTGAGGCCTTTCACTCTAATGTGTATCCTGTCTGGACCTCTGGGGCTGAGTAGATGCTCTATCCACTGACTGACAGAATCTCTAAAAGCCTGCCTTTTTAGGAAAAATACAGAATATGACATTGTGTGACATTGAACATTAAGAGCATGAACTAAATCTTTGAGATATTTTGGTAAACCATTGACCTCTCAGCACAACTTTTAATAGGTTTAAAAAAAGAAGAAAGATTTACTTTGACATACAGAGCTTAGTAAGCTTTTGATTAAATCTGTGGTATTCACAGTGAGCATTTAGGATACATTTTTAGGCTGACAACCATGGGTTTTTACTAATGTGTCTGTTCACATAAGAAGCTGTGATGTCTAATTTTATGTGTCAGCTTAGCTAGGCCATGCTCCCAGGTATTTGGTCAAACAGTAATCTAGATGTTGCTGTGAAGATGTTTTTTAGATCATATTAACATTTAAATCAGTAGACTTTGAATAAGGCAGATTACCCTCCATAATGTGTGAGCTTCCAATCAGTAGAGGGCCTTTCAAGAAAAAAACTAATTTCCCCAAGGAAGAAGGAATTCTGCCAGCACATAGCCTTTGGACTCCCAGCTGCTACAGCCACTCTTTTCTGGGTCTCCAGCCTGCTGGTCTACCCTAAAGATTTTGACTTGCCAGCTTCCATAGTCTTATGAGCCAATTTCTTAAAATAAATGTCTCAATCGATGATGATAATAGATAGATAGATAGATAGATAGATAGATAATAGATATAATTTCCTATTGGTTCTTTTTTTCTGGGGGAATAATGACTAATACAGGGATCTTCAAGGAATGGAGGAAGAAGGGTGATGGGAGGTAGAGGGAAGTGAAATCAGAGACCCCTTGGTATATTCTCCTGCCTGGCACCAGAGAGAGGGGGCCACAGACAGAAACAAAGAAACTGTTTTCAACGTAGAACATGGGACCCAACAGAGTTACCCTGCAGCCTAGGGAACAATGTATGATACAGACCTGAAAAGAGAGGCCTTCTCTTTTGAAGACAGAAGCTCAAGCATAGGGAGGATTATTGGTCTGGGTAGCACTAAGGGAAGCTAGGCAGTGATTTGGTATTTTCATAGGAGAACAAGGCCTGGCAGCAGAGAAACCCTCAAGCCAGTGATTTCTCTACAACTGGACATTAGCAGGGGCTGGAAAGAGGAAGCACCACCAGTGACTTCCCATGAGACGTCCCTAGGACTCCAAAAAAGACCCAGGAGACACACTGTGGGTGGAGACTGATGTCCTGCTTTGTTCAGGAGGAAGCATAGAAACCGTAACATTAGAATTCTAAGATTACGTTACATGTGTATTTTCCCTTAGGCTGGTGGCATTTGGAGAAATTTGGCTTGCAGTAGTAATGCAGGCATTGATTTAGGCAAAGCAGGGAGAAAATAAAACGCAGGATATTGAAAAATTGGAAGATGAACCACCCCAGTCAATAAATGGGCCCATGACCCCAACACTGCCAATCTGATCCTCTCTGGGAATTTGAATCTTGGGTAGAGCAATACATCAACTGAGGACAGTTAGAGTTGAGTCATCCCGAGATAGGTGACAAAATGATGACCAGGGGCATTACTGAGATCGCTGGTGCTGCCACCACAAGCCTTGGATATTCAAGTTTTCCCTCAATTCTTTAAGCCACCAGATCTTTCCATTAAGTTACCTTAATGAGAAGTCATCCAGAGTTCATTCCTGCTGTTAAAACAGAACCCAAAGAACCATAACTGGTATGGTAGACATAATGCAATCAGAGCTACAAGTCAGAATTTGAAGCCAACAAAGAGAAGAGGCAAGTGACGATCATGACATGGGACTGAGAAGGGGATATTTTTGTCTCTTGCATGTTTTCTAATCTTCCACACTTAAATGTAGTGCCTAGTAATTGGCAGGCCTAGCCAATACGTAAGCATGACCTACAAGGAAAAAAGTTCCTGAGTTTCTAATTTCCTGAAATCCCTGTTGCATAGCAAACAGAATGTTTTCAGCTACAACATTAGTTCAGTATGTGCTAGGAAGAGCAGTGATCTATGGGAATGGAGGAGGACGTGAGGGTATAAGCGATGTTTGTGTAAAGGCAGGAGGGCCACAGACATGTTGTGGTACCTAACAGCTGAGCCATGTCCCCTTTTACAGGTCAGGTGATTTCTCCTTTAGTTTCAACAAAATTTCAGGAGGACCTAAATGACCACTAAAAATAATATTGTATCTAGATTGCCATGTGATTTTTGGCACATAGCTCAGATGGAGTTCAAAGTTGAAGGACATTGCCATAAAAACAAAACAAAACAAAAAAACTGCTTTTGTTCCCATCTATAGGAAAGTTTCCTCAGAGCTTAAAGTTTTTAAAAAAGAACACATAAAACTAGTGCTGAACACGGTCTCATTCAAATATGAAATGGTATCCATTTGTGCATATAGGAACCAATAAAAGAACGCTCTCACTGCAAGATGCATTTCCAACAAATGTATGTTTGTGTTTCATTACTATTTATCAGAATTTGAATATATTTATGACTTTTTTTGTATTCCATAGAACTTTATGAACACTGAAAGTTGAATTTCATACAGTTTTCATGTGCTATGAATATGTATATTTATGTTGTTGATCAATTGTGTCTTAATAATCAGAATTAATAACCCAAGATAAGTATTTTGACATTTAAAGCCTCAAGGCTCAGAAAGTTATTAAATTTAATTTACACATATTTCTGTGACAAAGAACGGTAACAGGGTGATAAATAAGACCTAAGCATAAAAATATATGACTTTAAAATAAAATTCTGAAAGGGAAGTACGGTGGGATAGAAATATCTGTTCAAGGAGAAAAATGAGAAATGTTAACATTCCAACTGTTAAGAGTCAGCAAATGATGGCCCACAGACCAAATCTGGCCTGTTACCTGTTTTTATTAAGAGGTGTTGCCGGTGGCAGGTGGGGGTCGCCTGGGTGGCTCAGTCATTAAGCGTCTGCCTTCGGCTCAGGTCATGATCCCAGGGTCCTGGGATCGAGCCCCACATCCAGGTCCCTGCTTTACAGGAAGCCTGCTACTTCCTCTTCCACTCCTCTTGTGTTCCCTCTCTTGCTGCATCTTTCTCTGTCAAATAAATTAAAAAAAAAAAAGTGTTGCTGGAACACACCCATGTTTATTCCTGTACTACTTGTCCATGGTTGCCTTCCCCTACAGCAGCAGATGTGAAGAATTACAGTGAACCACCAGTGTCTGCCATGTTGCATAGTTTGAACTATCTAGGGATTCTGAACACCTGATGAAATGTCACACAAGTTAGTAGCACCATTCTTGTTCATTGACTGCAGACCTGTGGACCACGGAACCCCACAGAGAGAACCACATTTTGTGGCCTTAGAACAGTGAAGGAGCTTAACAAATCGTTGGTTCTTTGGTGCATATTCTTCTAACAGTGACCAGTCTAGAAGGTGTCATCATCATGAACTTTGCCCATTGACGTGGTAGGGAAAGAACGCCAAATGTTTAACCATTTTAGACTCTGGTATTTAAATCTTTGCACTCAATCTTGAGGCCAGTAGGCATTTCCCAGCCCCACCTTTTTTAGCCTATAATTAACCAAATGCATATCCACCAACCACCAAACCCCTAATTGATGATACAGTAAGTTAGGGAAGAAAATCATTAGAAGATAGTCTTTAAAATTGACCCAGTGGTTAAATAGTTTATTGTCCTTTGAAAGAAAAAAAAAGGCAAAAGTATTAAAAGCACCTGGGCTTCAGATGCCTAATGACTTCCTGGAGATAGAGCAGCCCATCTCTCTGGTTTGCTTCCCATTACCAGTCAGACTCTTCTGGGCATGAAGAGGCCTCACAAAAGACAGTCTCTGCTAGGACAATGCTTCACCTCTCCCTAACGCTTCACTATTTCAAAAGTCTGTGTTGCAGAGTACCTCCAGGGCTAATAGACCTTGTTGAAATGCCTTTTGCTAAGAAACAGCTCCTCCACTAGGGCGAGTCTTGGGCCACTATCTAGGCAAGAAGGGTCAGCCAGAGCCCTAGAATAGATTCCACATTTAGCCTTAGCTGGAGGCAAGCCTTTAACTTGGTAGACAGAAACAAGAGAACTCATTGATAATGACTGAAATCAGGACATGGACTCATCCATATAAGATTACAAACATTCATAAAAACATCATGGCAATTCAACAGATAGAGAACACCAGACATGCACACCTCAAAGACCTTGCAGATTTGGTTCCAGATGACTGCAGTAAAAAGAATCTCACAGTAAAGTGAGTCAAATGAATTTTTTTGTTTCCCAGGTCATATAAAAGTTATGTTTACACTATACTAGAGTCTACTGTGTGAAATGGCATTATGTCTAAAATAGCAGTGTACATACCTTTATTAAAAAATATTTATTGCCATAAAGGTTAATCATGTGAGTTTTCAGTGAGTCATCATCACTGTCCGTGGATCACTACAAATATGATAATAATGAAAAAGTTTGAAATATCACGAAGATAACCAGCGTGTGAATAAGCATATGTTGTTGGAAAAATGGTGCCAAGAGACTTGCTCGATGCAGGGTCGCTACAGACCTTCAATTTGTAAAAAAATACGTCTGCTAAGTGCAGTAAAGCACAGCATGACCAAGCAAGGTATGCCTCCCCATCTGGGTTCTGATGTCAAGCTCAAATCCTTCCCCTCTAAAGTAGTGATGAGAGTCCAGCTAGGAGTTACAAGAGACAGCCCTGTCCCTGTCCCTGTCCTCATCCCCATTCATCTTCTTGGTTCTTGGTCTGGCAAACACACTTTCTCTCCAACCACCCACTGCCACCCAAGTCTCTTCAAGAATGAGTGTCTCACTAAACCATGGCTTTTACAAAAATATGATGCAGTCTTTCTGCAGTTGCTCAGATTTCATAGTTTAGGAACAGTGGCCGTGGCAGGAGTGATTCCAAAGGTCCAGACACCTGTGCTCCTAACTGGCCCCTGCTCAGGTCCATGAATCTGAGTTTACCCACATTCCCTGTAACTTGAGCTCATTTAGGTCCCCAGAAAACCTTGTCCTCTGCAACTTGTCCAGGAGCACTTTTCTGCAACAGCAGAACTTTTAGCTTGGGCTTTTTGTTTAGGGACATGAACAGGGCAAGTGAAACTAAGAATGCATTGGCTTATATCAATTGATCCTGGCCAAAATTTTATGCAGGGCAATCTTACATCCCATCTTATAAATGAGAATTCAGCCGACAGGCTTGAGGGACTCACCTACGTTTACACACTGGCTGGATGGTAGACGAAGACTCGGCACCCACTGTTGAGTCCCTGGAAGCTGGAACTCAGCACAACAGTCAGCTTCTGGCACATAATAGACTACCAGTTGTTGATGGTTGAAATCATGAAAGATGAAGTCC
The DNA here is from genome assembly GCF_010015895.1 of Lontra canadensis. NCBI lineage: Eukaryota > Metazoa > Chordata > Mammalia > Carnivora > Mustelidae > Lontra > Lontra canadensis. The sequence continues at coordinate 17,047,683 of NW_022631014.1, read as the reverse complement.
CAAAGTTCATTTTCAATTTTGTTTCCTTTGCCTTTGGAAACATGTCTTGAAAGAACATGTCAAAAAGGTTACTGCCTATGTTCTCCTCTAGGATTTTGATAGATTCCTGCCTCACGTTGAGGTCTTTTACCCATTTCAAATTTATCTTGTGAAATCATGAAAGAACAGAAATCCAGCCCTGAACCCAAACATCCCCTTGTATCACTGGGAATGAGACAACTGAGGACTAACTGTAGTTACTGATGCAGTTATTGGAGACGACTTTGAGCATTACCTGGCAATCAGGCCAGGAAAAGCAGAAGAGCTAACATTTGAGAATTTCCATTCAAAACCATTCATCTCAAATACACTTAATAAATGTCCATTATTGTTGCTAAACACTGTGTTTTAGGGTGCCTGGGTGGCTCAGTTGGTTGGGGAACTGCCTTAGGCTTGGGTCATGGTCCTGGAGTCCTGGGATCGAGTCCCGTGTAGGGCTCCCAGCTCCGAGAGAAGTCTGCTTCTCCCTCTGACCTCTATCATGCTCTCTCTCACTGTCTCTCTCTCAAATAAATAAATAAAAACATTGAAAAAAGTACTTTAAACCACTAGGTTTTACACTGTGATATAATAATAAATAATACATAGTTCTTCACCTCAAGGAGCACATAATTGAGTAATTGGAGAGTGTTTGTGGGGAGGAAGTTGGGGTGGGGTGAACAAAACTTACAGGCTTGGATTTACAATGTAATTAATTGTGCAAGTGCTAGAATTCATATTGAAAAGGTGTGGTTGGAGAAAGAAACAACCATCAGTTCTGGCTTGAGAAGTCTGAGAAAGTTCTACAGAGGATAGGACCCTTAAGAAGGGTCTTGGGAGATAAGAAGACTACCAAATAGACCAGGTGATGGACAGGAGAGGTTATTGTAAATGAGAGAGAACCTATCTTTTAGCATAAGGGGAATTAGCAAACAGCAGAAATATCTACGGGTCACTTCTTCCAAATTATATTTTCAATAAACAAAAGTATTCTCTGCAACTGTATTGAGCATTCTTTGTTATTGTCCCCTAACTAAAGGTTTTTCTTTCCCTTTCTTTATTTTTTGGGAGAGAGGATTGGGGTTAAGGTTAACAGTTCAGAGATACCGTCACAGGCATGACAGTCACGATCTGGCTGTGATGTTTTGGCACTGGATGCATTCTGAGCATGGCATGTGGGCACCAGACATCTGCTATAGGCCAGAGAAGCAAACAGAAAGCTGTGGCTTGGGTGAATGTATCTGAATGGGTCATGAAGAACGTGGCCCTGTGCTGGGCACTGGGGATTGAGGTATGATGTAGAGCAAACAAATACCCACCTGCTCCATCACCAGACCTGTGGGCACTGTTTTTTCAGAAATGGGCATGAGAGGCAGGTAGGGCCCTTTCCTCTTTTCACACTCTGCCCCGGCTCTGCACCATGTACCCGGCAGCCTCTCCCTCATCCTCATGCAGAGCAGGAGTGGGCAGTGGCCTGGCCCTGGCCTCAGTGGTGGGAGATAATGGCTCCTTGGGAAGGACTTGCTCAGGGTGGGTCCCTGTGTGACCAAGTGTGATTGGATGGACCAGCAGGAAGAGTTTTGTTTTCTCTGGTCTTAAACTAGGTCTTGGACCTACCCTAAAGCCAGTAAGACCATAGCTATTCATTGGTGCTCTAGGTGGGGTGAGACCAGAGCTCGAAACTCCTTGGGCAGTTGAGGAAACCACAAGTGGTTCAGCATAACTAGCGTGTAGGGTGTCATGGGGATGTCCTGGGAGGAGGCAGGAAGCCAGGGCACAGGTGACCTCTGGCTCTTTGGAGAAAATCTGTGGGTTTTTCTAGAAATCAGTGCTTCTGGAACCATGCCTGGGGATTCTTTCTCTCCCTGGGATATACCTCAACATGAACATAGTTGAGGCAGTGGGCACTTCCCTTGTGACCCCTTCCCCTCCCCCCCACCAATCTTGTGATTCAGCTCCCTCTTAACTCTTTGTTCTACAGTTAACAATTTCATTCTCATTTTTCCTGGTAGATAAGTTAGAACTCATGGGCTGGGTTTGCAGCCCAGTACCTGTGGACATTAGAAGGTTGGCTTCACCCTCAAACACAAGAACCTTCTTTATTGTCTGTCTTCTGAGTCTTCCTCCACCCCAGGTTCTCTGAGTCATGTTTTTCTCTGCTGGAAGAACATGGCCATTCTCCCAGCTGCTGTAGGGGCAAGCTTTATTTAGAGAGAATTTTATATAACAACCACTTACATAACACTGCATGCTGGGCATGCTCTAGGAGTGTTATAAATATTAACTCTTTTAATATTTGTAACAGTGTATGAAGTAAGTACTATTATTTGCCCCACTTTACATACAAGGAAGCTTAGATGTGAAGAAGTAAAATAACTTAGGTTAAATAGATGTGATTTTATTAAACAGCTTTGGTTCAATAGGTGGGATTGGATTGGCTGAAAAACCATAGCGTATCATCAGTTAGGCCCGTTGGGTACCTTACTGATACTAGTCAGTCTGTGCCATGTTGGAATAGCACAGAGGCTGGAATTACATATCTCAGTTCAGATCCACCACTCACTGCCAAGGCCAAGGGATAATAACACCCTCCTTTTGGAGTTGTGTGTAATTGAGGGAACCTGCTTTAGTGCCTGACATTTGGGTGTTTAGCAGATGTCAGTTACTGTTATTATGACTGCTGTTGCTGATGTCGTGATTATAGCCTGACTGGCTTCTCTAGGGAGCCTAAGAAGCAGCCCCCTTAGCGATGGTGGAGCACACTGTTATTGATCTCCCCAGCCTCCCACTCTCTACCCCTCTTCTATCCTCCCCCACCCCATACACCAGGCTGCTAATCTACTGGATTCTGGTGGGTGAGCTCTGGATGCACAGGATGTGCCTCAGTTAAGATTTCCAAGAAACCTAAACGAAGACAACAAAGACCATGGCCAAGGCTGCCTTGAGCCGGGGTGTTCTTCACATTTCCTCTTAGTCTGACTCATCCACACAGGCTTGTTACTGGGTTGTATTTTTGGGTTAAGGCAGCTGATCTTTCAAAGTGGCTGAATTTCACAGAAGGATAATTGACAGCACTCTGTTCTAGCACAGCAGAGCTCTTGAGTGAAATGGAGCAGCCATGAGCAGCTGTATGTGTTAGTCTAGGCAGATCACGTGTGTCGCTGTCTAATCAGAGAGGAGGAGGGTGCTGACCCCTGCACAGGTACAGGTGCCTTGGTGATCCTCAGTGTGTCCTGCTCAGGGACCCCAGTGGCCACTCTCAGACCATCACTGTCCCGTGATTCATTCCTTCTCTAACACAGTGGTGCACACATGGGGTGATGGAACCTAAAATATATTTTATCAAAAAAGTGATGATCTTCTACATTGCAAACTTACATTAACGGGAAACCAGAATTCTCCTCTGTTGGCAGCACCTCCCAGAGGAAGGGATTGATTTCGTGATCTCTTGAGGTTCTTCCCCTACCCCCTCCATTCATTCATGTGGTCTGCATCAGACAGATCTGGCTTTGAATCCTGATCAGCCAGCCGCATTTTTGCCATGTGACCTTAGACAAGTTGTTCAGTCCTTTTGAATTTGGGAGTTATGAGACTTTCCTCAAAAATTACTGTAAAGAGAAAGAAAATGTATATAAGTAACTTAGCAACACTTTAGCTATAATCATGGGTAGCTCTTCCTATCTTGTTTTCATTCTGACATTGTTAAATAGCTATTTCCTTTACTTTATAAAATATGAAGCACGGTATAATTGCTTATGAGAATGAAGGCACAGCAAAAATAATTTAGTTTTATATTTAATTCTTATATTTTCTTTCCCAGCATTGACCAAGGCAGTTAAAGATATCACCACTCAACAAATAAGGACACTTGTCCACCTTCTAAAAGATTTCATAGGATCACTTAGTACATGTTCCAGGATATTGACTCAAATCATTTAATAGCCTTATATGTGCCTCACTTTAAAATTTATTGCCCCTAGGAACTAAAGAAATGTGCATAGCTTTAATATAAATATTAGGTAAAAACTATTTGTACTGTATCAGAGTATACATTTTATTTTTTTTCTGCTCAAATAAAATGTTTAATTATCAAGCTAAGTTATACAGCTGATGTTTTTTAGCATGGCAATATGGATGTCATCATTAATAGCCAATGTTTCTCTTTTTCTAAGATTTTATTTATTTATTTGAATGAGAGCATAAGAGAGAGCACACACAAGCAGTGGGGAGGGGCAGAAGGACAAGCAGACTCCCCACTGAGCAGGGAGCCCCAGAGGGGCTTGATCCCAAGACCCCAGGATCATGACCTGTGCTGAAGACACTTAACCAGCTAAGCCACACAGGCACCTCGAGCCAATGTTTCTTAGTTTACTATGTAATAATAAAGTTATACAAGGGGAATTAAAAATGATTTGGCAAATAATTATGGATTCATCACCCAGATTTTGAACTAAAATATAACCTATCCTAATGAAAACCCCTGAGTATCCCTCTTTAATTATATCTTCCTCCTTCTGGAAGTAACCACCATTTTAAAGATTTATTTATTTATTTTAGAGACAGCATGCACAAATAGGAAGGGCAGAGGGAGAAGGAGAAAGAGAATCTCAAGCAGACTCCACCCTGAATGCAGAGCCCAACACAGGGCTTGATCTCACGACCCTGGGATTATGACCTGAGCTGAAGTCAAGAGTCAGATACTTAACCTACTGAGCCACCCAGGTGCCCCCCATCATTCAACTTGGTTATATCTCTTCATATTACGTATATGGCTCATTTCCATGGCAAAGATAGTGCTTACCAAATATTCCATAAGCTCCCTGTATGTTCCAGGCTCCTACGCAGGTAGACCAGAACCAAACAATTGATTCTGGGCAATGCGTCTGAGCAGAAGTGTCACATATCATGCTCAAGTCCAGTCAGTTAACTAGAGTGCCTTGTCCCCTCCAATGGTGACCTTCAAGGCCTTGTATTTAGACTGTGCAACTATAAAATGGCAAAGTCTTTGCCTGGGTCTCTAAGTGATTATGTGGAACAGAGCTTCCTACCAACCCACACTGAACATGTAACAGGAACAAGACAAAAAAAAAAAGAAAGAAAGAAGGAAAGAAGGAAAGAAAGAAAGAAAGAAAGAAAGAAAGAAAGAAAGAAAGAAAGAA